>NC_033622.1:1162630-1462630 GCF_001540865.1 Ananas comosus | reverse complement strand
TTTTCAAAATCAAACCGCCAAAAATCAAATGAGTCAAAATTGGCTAATTTGGTTCAATTTGGTTTCCTGCTTGTAGCAGATCACAGAGTACTGGAAACAGAAATTCTTATTGTTCAGGCAGTCTTAGAACTAGAAAGCTGATAACAGGTGCATGTCATCGTACCATTTTGTCCATATCAGGAGGGTAGAAACTTGCACCGGGAGGCTTCACCACAGGAAAGGCCACTCTATATTCAATTCCCTTCCAACCAGAAACTGGTTTGGTGGAATCTCTGAGCAACTTCACAGCAGAATCTGCTGTTGTCAAAAATGCCGTGTTTTCATCAAGGCATGACCTGTTATTGAAATATAACTCGTATGATTTTTTTTTTTCAACCATAAGATCAATAAGTCTACTAAGACAAAAGTACCCAATTATACAAAGAAAAGTAATTACCATGGACCTTTATTGATAGAATAATACATCCATTTCAATTGATCTAGATAAGAAGAATTGGAGTGCTCCTTGAGCCAATCTCTCAACGCACTATTGCCATACCAAACCTAAAAGTGGAAAAGAAGAATAGTAAAAAATCCACTATTTTCCTAGCATGGTTGGTCATATATATTTAACTCATTCAAGAATAAATGCAAATGATGGTGACTAACACAAGATAATATCAATCCACTATCATAGGCAATATGTAAGATGAAAGGGAAAAAGTAACCTGCTCATAGAAAATGTCATCAATGACCATTGACGCCTTAAGTATGTAGAGCAAGGCTTCCTTGTCTGCTTCTGAAAGACCAGTTAACTGCATCAGGACAGAGGAAACAGTGTTATACTTCACACTCTAAGATGATAGCTAGGTTACTGAATAAAGATTTAGAAGATCTGCTACTTCCAGAATCAACTATTTAACCACTTAAAAAAGTATATTGGAGGTATTCCGTTGCATCAAATGGTAGCAAGATAACAAGCAGAACTATAAACTGACTGCATCACCTTACCAGTAAAACAATAAGAAAAGAAAAGTTATGCCAGACACCCCTGAACATCCATGTGGTATTGATAGCCACCCACACTTCAAAAGGTCTTCTCAATATAACACACACACGCACACACACACACACACACACACATAAATAAAATCTTCCCTTCCAACCAACCACCCAGCACCAATAACAGAATTATCATGTTTTTTATTCAGAATGAAATGCCGAAATAATGACTATCACTAAATCTAACACAACTGTTAAATATTTGTCTGTGAAGCATTCTTTCAACTACATGATACGACCATTACTCTTTCAGTTGATTTTCCATTCCTCCACTGAAACAGTTTCTTGAGGTCACGTTTTTTCTGATATTTTTATCATCTTCTAAGTTCCAATATTGGAATCCTTCCAATCTATCATATAGAAGGGTTTAAGGTATCAAAGATAATTTCCCACAGTCCCATCTGTCAATCCAACCTCTGCGTATCCTCTAGCAATCTCCTCCTAAGCTCATAAATGAATCTTACCATACATTCTCCACATAATCAATATAGCTGTTCTAAGTCACCACTTAAATCATGAACTCATAACATTTCTAACTCACCACAGCATAAAGATTAGCAGATAATATTAAGATAGGGCAGAAGAAAAAGTAATGCGAATTACCTCCAGATCCAATTTGAGGGGAGCATATTGACTAAGCTGCTTTTGCAAAGCTAGACTTCGTGACTCCATATTCTCTTTATATCTGTGTCACATACATGCAATTCATGGTAAGAATGCACCAGGAACTAAGCATATGACCATGACAGAGGTCACCAGATTTAATACTCACTATGCAGAAATAGGGAAGTCAAGATTATGAATACCAGTATAATACTTCCATTTCTTGAAAACAATAAGGAGATTAGGAAGTAGCTTTAGGTATGTAGGACTAAAATATCACAACTCTATTAAGTAAATCTCTAGTATGACTAAAGTACAATGCAAGTTTAATATTTTCCGAGAGTGTTTTCTCAGTTTCGCTGACCATAGTAACTTTGCCAACTCAAAAGATTCAAAACCCAAACATCTAATTTTGCCTGGCCAGAAATCTGTGTCTGTCCGAGACTTCAACATTATATCAAGCTACTTCAGCATTGTCTATTGAATGAAACAGTGATGCTGAAAAGCCTCCAGTTAATGAGGGAAAACACACAAAAATATTCAATTCGTGTTTTGCAAGAAAAGACAGGAGAATTCTATTTCACTTAGTTTGTAACATCTCTACAATCTAAAAGTATTCAATTCGTATTTTGCAAGAAAAGACAGGAGAATTCTATTTCACTTAGTTTGCAACATCTCTGCAATCTAAAAGACTGAAAATCAGAATAAAATCAAATGTAACACTTCTTTATTCATCTTTTGAAGTTCCGAATATCTACCTTTGCTCAATAATAGTAAATAGTTGGCCATATTGCCCTTCGACATCATAAGGTACAAATTCTTCGTCACCCTTTGCTAGAAGATCTTTATACTCATCGATATGGATATACTTTACAGAAGAAACTTCTGTTTCCTGAAAAAAATTACAATATCGTAATAGAAATATTTATAATATGCTGAAAAGCCAGGTCAATCCTTAATCTATAAAAGCTTGAAGCAGCCACGATAGTTTTAGCTAGATATACCAATATCCAACATGCTTTCATGCATCAGCATTAGGTAGCAGGAAAATACGAGCCATATAGTATGATACTATATAGGAAAACCCTACAAATCAAAGCAGCATGACAAGAGTTTGGTACAAATGGTGATCATATTAATGTGAAAAAAATGATCTATAGACTATTATATATGCAAGAATGCTCAAACAGTATGCTATGAACAAGATGGTTGGAATTTTGAGCACTACTAAATGCACAAACAATAAGAAGCTTACCTGGAGAGTGAAGGCCTCCAGAGGAATTGGAACCAAAGTTGTTACAAGATAAACATCATTGTATTCATTGTTAATGTATTTTCCATTGTTGATGGTACTGCACAAAAAGAAGTAATAAATGCTTTTTTAACTTCATAAGGTTTAAAACCAACAAAATTTCAGTAACTAATATGTGGCATTGTATACATGATGGTATGTCAAGTACATCGTAGAAATATTAACAACTGGTAGTTGCAGAAGTCTCTTAGTTAAAATTTACTTTAACTGTCCATTCTGACTTTCAAAATTTCAACGGATGTACTATGATAGTTAGCACTAACTTTATATGGCATTAGCAGTAACTTTACATAACAAGATCTTTAAGATTATCTACTGTGAATTCACTCACAAAGGACATGATCATGGAATACATTGGTGCAAGCATAAGATGAAGCAGCAATTTAGCCGACTATAAAAATAAAAAAATAAATAGCCTGCTGATTCATGCTAAGGTTGCATTACTAACCAGTAAAGATTATTAAATAGACTCCTTGGTTAATCAACATAGTGGGGCCAAAACATACGCTCGCTACAATAGCATGCTCATTTAAAGGGCTGATCTGGATCAGGATGAAGTACATTAGTGAACATAATAATCTCAAGTTCTAAAATATGGGCATTAGATGAGTCTAATAAGGATATCCCTTCAGCTGTAAGTTCCTTTTTGAGTTTTCACTTTCAGTTAGTCCAAGGAAGAAAAAAAGAAAAAGAACACCAACATGGGAGTAGCCCTGCATAATTTCATGACATAGTTTGTTAACAAGGCAACTGAACCATATATCTCAGGTTCCTGAAATGTGGCTGGATAAAGTAAGTTTTACACGAAATACAGGTTCTGTACATTACAAAATACTGCAAGGACCAACAAGTATTTCAGAGAGAAGTAAGGGTTCCAAAGTTCTGTCCATTCAGGTATTCCGCACCTTTGCAAAATCATCTATTAAACTATATGAATCCTCAATATTTGTTGCCACGTGGCAAGTTTTTCTTCACCCTCACTAATGTTACTCTTCTTCTTTCCATCACTAAATTTTCAATATGCATTTTAATGGTCCCATTAACCAAACTTTCAATTAGTGTATTTAAATGGTCCCATTACCTTCCCTCCACTATATTTTCAATTAATGTAAATGGTTTCACTACCAAACTTTCAATTAGTATATTTAAATGGTCCTACTACTATCTACGATCCTAATATCTCTATATCCAATTATTCATCATGTTCACTAAATTTTCAATATACATTTTAACGGTCTCATTAATCAAACTTTCAATTAGTACATTTAAATGGTCCCACTACCTTCCCTCCACTATACTTTCAATTAATGTAAATGGTTCCACTACCAAACTTTCAATTAATATATTTAAATGGTCCTACTACTATCTACGATCCTAACCTCTATCTCCAATTATTCATCATGGCCCATTTTCCTCCTTCCACTGAACTTTCAATCCTTTATCTTCGATTTGTTCATCAATTCTTTATTTCTCATCTTTAGCTATACACCATCGCCTCCTTCCCTCACTCCCTCTCTCTCTCACTAATGTGCGCCCAATTCCTTCTTCCGCCGCTATCGGAGAGATCGTCGTCGCTGTCACTATCACCATCGCCGGAGAAGGCATCATCGGGTTCATATCTGCAGCCTACAGTGAGATATTTTCGGTAGATGTAGCAAATGGGATACACAAGAGAATATTTAATATTTTATTATTATAAATTACTATTAGAGTTTTTATCCGCTGCAAAGCGCGGGTCTCTTCACTAGTGTCTATTAAACTAAGCCACTCTCAAGGAAAGGAAAAATTACTAAAGAACTTCAGTAATTTATGTGTTGTTATTATTACAAATATGTTCCCTGGCCTATATATCTGCAGTAAAAAATGAAATGGTAAGAAGGCCTCAACTTAAGCAATGTAAACGGTATCTTTAAAACTTTGAAGACCAAGTATAACAACAAAGTACAAGTCAAGATAACTATATACATGATAAGCTATTACAAAAGGTAAAATAAGAAAAGAATTACCAACCACTCTTGAAGGAAAACAAATATCAACTCAAATGCATCTTTTGGAAGGCTTATGCCTAGCTCTTCATAGAGTTCCCTCCTGAACATACATAATACCACTTAGTCACAGATAAGAATCTTCAAAGTGATAAGATAAAGTTATTTAGAGTAAATGGCCATTAAGTTATAACCAAAAAAAAAAATTGTGACTCTCCCAAGAATTTATTTAAATTAAAGAAAAAGGCGAAATTAAAAAACTTGTCCGTCAAGTAGCTTCAAGTTACAACAAAAAATGTAGTTCTGTCAAGAATAATTCAAATTGAAGAAAAAGGCAAATAAAAAACTTGCCCACCAAGTCTCCATTGAAGCTACTAAAGAATTTCTTCAGCAACATCAGAAAATGCAAAACAACGGCATTTTGAAACTTCAGATGATTTCACAGGGGATATTACAATGACATGTTTCGGAAGTTACAAGCTGGTTAAAGAATGGCATTTCGAGAGGGGAAGACAACATCAAGGAATACAAGAGAGAATCAACCCGACAATGTGTGTAACTTCAGTTTACTGCAACATTCACAGGAACAAGACAAGATTCCATCTTTTCTCACGACAGAGAATCAACCCGACAATGTGTATGACTTCGGTTTACTGCAACATTCACAGGAACAAGACAAGGTTCCATCTTTTCTCTACAAAATACAATTACAACAAGAGCCCAAATGAAAAACTCTTAACTTTTAGGTACCTATTTCAAAAATTACTGAAAAATCAGAACTTTTGTTCCAAAATGCACTTTGGTTCCACCAAGGTCCGTACATTTTACCAAGATTTACTTAGAGAACACGAATATACGACGGAAACGGCAAAAAATTAAGAGCACTGCATGGCACCGTTAGATCTCATCCAAGAACCAATTAGATCAAGCCAAGGTTTCATCTTTTTTTTCTCAACTACAATTACAACTACCAGGAGACTGAACCAAACCCTAGAACGCATTTCACATTCCGCACACCTCGCATTCACAAGTGACGAATTGCCAGTAGAGATGTGTGGTTAAGTCCAGCCACCTGTTTAAAAAGACACTTTAATTCGGGTAAGTTTTGTATGCTTTTGCCAAGAATTAATCAAAGAGAGTGTCTGATGCCGATTCAAAGAGCGAAAAGCGCTGCATGGCGTCTCATATCACAACACAGAACCAATTAGACCAAGCCAAGATTTAATCTTTTTCTCTACGAACTAAAGCTACAACAACCAAAAAGACTGAAACCAATCCCTAAAACACACCCAAAGAACCAATTAGATCAAGCCAAAATTTCATCTTTTTTCACTACTAACTGCAACTACAACAACCCCGAGACCAAAACCAAACCTTAGAACGCAGCCAAAGAACCAATAAGACCAAACCAAGATTTAATCTTCTTCTCCACAAAATACAACTACGACAATCAAGAGACGGAAACCAAACCATAGACTGTGGGGCGAAGCGCACCTGGCGGTGGCGAGCGAGGAATCGCCCGCGGAGATGTGCCCGGCGCTGGAGATGTCCCACTGCCCCGGCCATGACTCCTTGCAATCGGCGCGGCGCTGGAGCAGGAGCTCGCGCGTGCTCTCCGCGTAGATCCACACGTGCACGGCGCGGTGGTAGTCCCCGTCCCTGTGAACGAGGCCCCTGCAGCAGAGTAAAAAAAAAACAAAACAAAATTAGGGCTTTCAGGGCAAGGGGGGTGGAATGGATCGAGCGATGGCGAGAGGGGGCGGGACCTGGGCTTGGAGACCCCGGTTTTCTCCCCGGTTCGCGTGAGGACGTCGAGGAGCTCGGCGTCTTGAGGGTAGGGCTCCGCCATGGACGTGGAGGAGGAGCGAAGTGGTGATGATCGGAACGAGGGTTTCGCGTTCCAATATATATTATTATTATTATTATTATTATTATTATTATTATATATAGAGAGAGAGAGGTGCGCGTGCGCGCTTTGATATCTCAATGGCGTGGAGAAGAGCGCAACAGGGCCGGGGACTGGAACCGAGATAAAGATTCTCTCACTTTGTTAGTGAGAGAATTTCATGATAGCCCCCTCAAATATAGCTACTTATGAATTCGCCCCTCAACTTTTTTTTTTTTTAGTAAAAATGTATATAACTTATCTGAACTATAAACTAATTTAAAATAAAGATCCAACATTCCAAAATATTATATCAAATTAACAACTCTATTTATTATTAATTATTAATTGTCCTAGTTTTATTTTTAAAAAGTGATTGAAGCAGCTATATTTGGTAAATATATCAAAATCGTTGGATTAATGTTAGTTAATTAAAAAAAAAAAAAAGATCAATAAAAAGAAAATTAATTGAGAAGGCAGTTTCATAATGGCCATAGTTTATGGGGTTATCATACATTTTGACCTCCAAAAAAGAATAAAATAAATAAAAAAAATAATGAGACTAGCTTTTATAATTTGACAATATTATAACATGTAAGATTATTATAACTAAAGAACTGTATACCCATTAACACTAAAAATAAAAAATTTGAGAACCATTAATGTTCCGTACAAAAGCTCAAGGACCATTAATAAAATTTACTCATAAATTTAATCTTTTCAGGTCCAGCGACGGTCCATATACCCTTCTCTTCGATAAATTACGTACTCTTAATATTTATTAGTTTTACTTAAATTATATATATATATATATATAGAGTAATACTATTCATACACCTCAATTTTCAAAAAAAAAGGTATATTATATATTCCATTTATTTAAAAGCTGGGATCAACAAACAAAAAAATATTACCCATCGGAGGGATATATTTGTTAATTAAACTTTACAAGTGAAATTCGTAATTTTAAAGTTTTATAGGGATACATGTGAACTTATCCCAAACTGTAAAATCGCACTCCGCCACCGCCCCTTCGTCCTCCTGGGTTCGATCATCGTCTCTCTCGCTCTAGGGTTCTCTCTCTCTCTCTCTCTCTCTCTCTCTCTCTCTCTCTCTCTCNCTATTTTGCTGGCATGCAACTTCTGTTAGGCAGCAGCTCGAGGAGTAGCAGCTCGAGGAGCAGAGGGCGTCGATCGCCGCGGTCGACGAAGCCCTAGCGGCGGAGCCCGCGAACGCCGAGCTCCTCGCGGTACGTTCCTCCTCCCTCCTGAAATTCTAGGGTTTGATCATCCCTTACCTTGGATTCCGATCATAGATTGGTTTCCTCTTCGATCTGTTCAGGAATGGCGTGGCTGATCGAAGATTTGGGCACACTTGTGTGTGCTCTGATTAGATTTGAGGCGCGATTGGCGCTGATGATGTAGGGCTTAGTTTTAAGAGATGAATTGCTATTTGAGTAGTTTTATAAGGAGAGATACTGTACTATTGATCCCAAATTAACTTCTCTATGCATCAGAACCACTTTATTTTTGCTTCCCACTGTAGTAGAAGATCTAAACTTTTCTGTTTTTCCAATGCTCTTAATTCAGATGCAAGAAATGGAAATTTTGTCATTTGATTCTACACTTTTCTTTGTTATGAAGGAACTTAGGATTCTTATGCGATTGAAGTTTCGAAGGAAAAATAATGTTAAAAGAATAATATATCAATTCAGCGATGTGGGCCTAAACCCTTGCTCTATTTTGATTTTAAATAAGTTATATTCAAAAAAAGGAGGAGCTCTTTTCTCAATCCCTTTCGGAATCAAAGTTAACTCCCACCTCCATGGTGGGAGTCATTTTGGGGGGATTCGATTCACCCCGGAATAGAAATTGGAATGCTAATCGCTTGAACCAAATACAAATAATGAGAATGGCTCATTTTGATTTCCATTCTGAGCCTCAAATCCTTCAAACCGAACATGCCCTGAGAGGCTTATTCTGTTCATTCTTGAACAGGATGAGAGTTACATCCTATTTGCATGATTGCCAGCTTCCTTCATGCATAGATGAGTTATTGTGCATATTTTGTAGGTTCACGAGGAACTTCTCTTGGCCATTAAAGATACAGAGGAAGGGCTTCTTCATTTAAAACAATCGAGACTTCTAAAGGAAATGGATACCATCTTTACTGATCATGAATCAGCAGCTGCAGATGAGAACGTCAAAGCTGAACCCTTGGATCCAAGTCAGGTTGAACCAGAACCTTTGGAATTAGAAGAATTTTCTGTTGGATCAAAGTGTAGATTCCGGCACACAGATGGGCGCTGGTATAATGGGCGTGTAGTAGGTTTAGAAGGCAGTGACACTGCTAGGGTTTCATTTCTTACTCCAACATCCGAAAGCATGCTGGTATGTCCGATTACCCCGTTTGTCACCTTTGTAATCACATGTTTCAGTAATTAGTATTCTTCACGAGAATGCTTGGGTCCACTTTTTTAACTCCTCGTTTAAGAACCAGCATCGACTCGGTTGAGCCACCCAAACTGACTCAGGTTTGATATGCTTTAGTAGTTCCCAGTGCAAAGATGGTCTGAAGACCATTTTCGGCAAGTTTTATGACTTCTTGCCTAAACCGCTGAATCAACATCTCCTTTTTAGTCTCTTCCATGGACCTATCCCCTTTATTATATGATTTCTGAGTTTGATTATTGCCATTGATCATCAGTTTCTTGTGTTTAAATTAATTACAAATGCTAGTTTTTTATGTGCTGATTCAACAACATAGAATCTCTGTTTACAAAATAAGAAAATGGCAAGAGTATTTAACAAGGCTTTTGTTGGGATCTTTATGTCGTATTTCCCTTTCATGAATAGTATCGATCAAACTGTCAGATTACTTATGTTAAGCGAGCGCTCATGAGTCGTCAATCTTTAAGCTTTAGACTTTCTCGCTTCACCTTTTTGGATAACAGTTGCATTAATCGTGTGCTTCTCTTGGATTCACACGCTGAGCTTCTACTTTACTTATTGCCTAACCTCAACTCCCTGAACAACGAGCACCCAGTAATGTACCCTAGTGGAAAACATACTAATACAAGTCCACCCTAGTGCAGATGTGCAAGTTCTTTCTACAGCAAAGATGTCGGTTTGGTAGTAACTGCCGCTCATCACATGGTATGTTGCTTAGTTATTCTCTTTCATAAGGAGCGGTTTGCATCGCATCATGTTTATTGCCTCCTCTTTTTTCTTGTGCAATGAGGTTTAGATAACTGTTCATCTATTGTATCTATGTGAAATCAGAATCTTGCACCTGATTTCCTCTCATTCGCTTTTTTTGTCTTGAACGAAATACAGTTTATGCATCATCTAATTCGAATTCCACCCTTTTTAGGTTTCCTCATTCCGATATCCTCATTGAAGGAGTACATTCCTACTCTATGGCATCATTCCTTGGTAGGTACCAATGTATTGGCAGCCTCTGGAAACCAGCCTGGCGTTTGGAGGAATGCTGAGCTCGAGTCATGGGACGATGAACACAAGCTTGGTCAAGTCGTCTTCCTGCATGATGGGAGCTCCGCCAAGCTCGGCTCTGATTCTCTCTCTATATCCAAATATGCAGAAATAACTGATGACGACGATGAAGACAGCGAAGAAGATAGCTCATTTTCAGAAAGATCTGAACTTAGTGGAGAAGAAGATAACAATCAAGGTCTAGGGTTTCTTCAGGCAGCAACACTACAAAGAGGGATTCAAACAGAGACTGCTGTTTTTGCCAAGTGGGAACATCACACACGGGGCATCGCTTCCAAGATGATGGCTAGCATGGGTTATCGCGAAGGCATGGGGTTAGGTGTATCAGGCCAAGGTATTGTCGATCCGGTGTCTGTAAAAGTGCTTCCGCCAAAGCAGTCCCTTGATCATGCTGTTGCTTCAAATAAAAACAAAGTCGATAGAGCTACAAGCAAAAAGCGCAGCAGGGGAGGCAAAAGAAAGAGGGGAAAGAAGTACGCGGAGTTAGCCCGGGCCGCTAAAGCCGAAGAAGGGCAGAAGCCCGACGTCTTCAGCTTTATAAATAAGCAGCTTTATGGGCAAGATGATGATAATGGTTCTGGTGCAAAGTATAAGAAGGGGTCTGGTGAGGGTGACAGACAACCCAAGAATGAGGATAGGAGATCTTTGGTTGTGTACGAAGACGAAGTGAAAGAGTTAAGGAGTCGAGTCGAGAAGCTCGAAGAGATGGTGAAGCGGAATCGTGGTAAGGATAAGGCGGTTTATGAAGCGGCTTCGAGGAAGTTGAGTGATACACAGAAGGCACTGGCAGATGCTGAAGCTACTCATGCGTCGGCCTCAACCGCAGTTGTTAGCAAGGAAAAAGAGAAGAAATGGTTGAAGTTTTGATGCTTTGTAGAAGGATTTTGCTGCTGTAAAATGTCTTTACTTTAGTCCTGCAGATTCTGTATGCAGCAACTACTGATGTAGTTTCTTTCCATTGGATTATAGAAAGATATTTTTTTCTCTTCTTACCTTTTACTTGGGCCCTTGGGATTACATCGGAGTTGAGGGCCAATAGTCAACTCTGAGATCAATCCTATTTTGTGATGGACCGTAACATTGTAACTTATGTTGGAACCTTTTAGCACTCGGGATTGTAGGAAATCAAAATTTGTTTTCAAATAATACAACTTCGTCTTCTGCCACATTCAAATCGAACAAATATGTAAGTTGCGATTAGGGGCTGTTTGGATAGCCATAAGTACAACTAATGGTGGAACTCTCAACCCGCTCGAAGTCCGGAGTCCGGTCGCTTGGATCGTACCATCGAACTCGGAGATTTGTGGAATCTGTGCGGAATTCACAGCCATTTTCCTTCAAGAGCTTTCCATTTCTCGTGTCGGTGGAAATCGCAACATCTCGCAACCATCGCCTGATGTCGACTTCTGCGAGGTCGTGAGTTTCGATGGGCTACACGGTTCGATTGAGGGGGCGTTGTGATTAAGGTAGTTATTTGGTGCAAGTGAAAACATTGATCTTGCCATCAAGTAATATAATGCTGGAGAGACTCACCGTCTAATCGTAACTTAGATTTCGGGTCTTTCTAAAAAAATAACTTCAGACCATTTGAAAGTGACTTCATTTTCAAACGTTTAACTGCATGATTACATGCCAGATCTTCCTGATATCTTTAAGATAAATCACAATACTAATATTTCTACTATTAATAACTTGATTTACAATCGAATCATAACTTTATCGATTCAAATGCAGCCCCAAACAATCTCTTACTCTTCGTAGCCACTACTTACAACTTACCAGACTTCTTTTGGAAATATTGAAAGTCAAATAGCAGAAAGGAGAGTCAGAGAAAGAGAAGAAAAGAAACAGATCAACACTTACAAAGAGTGGTTGCCAGGTTGATCCAGTTCAGAGAAACTAGAGGAGGAAGTTCACATTAACATGGATTTAAAAGATTTAAAAAAAGCACTTGATGTGTTGTTGAAGATGGAGAGATGAATATGCATCAGGTTGTGTGGATGTGTTTGTTCACTCTTGAAGATTCATTGTAGGCTCAATCACGTGTTTAAATTGCTTATTTTAAATTCCTCTTCTTTCAACATTATAATATATACAAGTTTTGTAGTTTTTTTTAGTTAAAACAAATTTCTTTGTCTTCTTCTTTTGTTGATTGATCCTGTAAACTATTAAGTCCCTTATATGGATTATCCTTTTTTTTTCCTAAAAGAGAAAAAAGAAAATTTAGAAATAAATTTAGCTGAAAATATGAAGCAATCTCGAATACCAACCACCAAGCCCTTTGCCACTTATTCTAGAGACTATCGGTTTGGATTATCCAAATATTCGAATTACATGCACATATATACATATGGAGATATAAAGAGAGACGAACAATTATTATAAGCTAATAGATAATATTATTTTTGATATTCGTATTCAATAGTCTTGGCATTTGGGAAAAATTTTAAATATGAAAATTTAGTCCGAGATCATAAAAAATAAGTATTATTATTATTTTTGAGAGAGAAAAATAGCAGACTATCTGCTTCATTAAATTTTTGAAAACAATAAACTCAGTTAAAAATATAAAATAACTTGGCTGCAAACATGAAACCTCGAATACCAAACACCAAGCTCCTATTTTGAAAAGCTTATGTTGATAAAGAACAATGCTTATAATAATATTTATAATTGTTATTTTTGAAAAACTTTGGTTGATAAATAATAATGCTTATACCCAACATGGGGTAAAGAGAGGCCTGGATTTCTTCCTCTCCTTCCATTGTAGAGATGAGAGTGTTCTTGTTTTGTTTGGGATTGCCAGTTATCAACCTCAAAACAAAACTAAGAATACATGAGATTATACCTAGCCCAAATGACAAAGAGCTTGGTGATTAATAACCAAAGTCCCAGATTCGAATTCTAGCTTATTCATATTTTCAGGTAAATTTATTTCTAAAAGAAATAAACGAATCTTTCTCTCCCTCAACACAANAAAAAAAAAAAAAAAAAAAAAAAAACCCTTTGGACCTATGAGAGGACAAAATACCTTTGGACCTAATGTGACCTATACACAATACAAAGCAAAACTCAGCACACATGGTTCTCTCAACCCCCTAGCATAAACTAAGCAAGCTGGGCAAATCAATTTTTGCTCTCTTCTTGTTGAAGGCAAGATTGCAGCTAAGATGCTAAATCGTTAGACGAGTCTCAGATTCAAATTATGCGGCGAACACCATTATATAAAACAGAACAGAGTCGAGGTCTCAGGAATACACATACAAAACAACAAAATCACAGGCTCCAAAAACTATTCAAACCGCAGGCCCCAGTAACAAACCACAAAGTCAAATCACAGGCCCATACAAGAAAAACCGCACAAAGCACAAAGCACAAACAAGTGGGACGTATCGTGGTCGTATTATCATCAGGTCGTTATCACGACGGCGATAAAAATTCCACAATAATAATAATAATCATTAAAAAGCGAAGTTAAATCGAATCAAATGATGGGAAAAGATTTTGCAATCAAAATCACAACGACGTGCCCATGCAAGTACAAAACAGAGCAAACGTGTTTAATATAATGCAATTCCAATTATTTTTAGTGGTTTTTTTTCGGGGGTGGCTCATTGTGGTTGACACAGCAAACCACCTAGAGCCACCTCTTATTCGAGACTACTACGCATACTAATGATAAGAAAGGCCTGACATAAACAGGGGTAGTAAAGCACTTGTCCAAGAAAGCAGGAAAATTGATATACCTCTCAGAAACTCGTTTCTCTATCTTCTTCCCAATCTTCTTCCTTCTCCTCCACCAAAACCTCCTCATCCTCTGCCGCTTCCTCCTCCCAGAAGCCACACTTTCCATAGTCTTCTTTCATGGCCAGGTAGTTCAGAATCGACCGCGGCGACATCTCGGCAGCAGAAGCAGAAGCCGCAAAGCTCTGGTAGATGAGAAGCCCTTCGCCTGGAAGGGCCTGCTCCGCCGCGCAGTTGCAGATGTAGTTGCCGGCATCCACCTTCTCCCCCCAGGTTCCAGCGAGCCCGCGCCCGCCGAATATGGTCACGGCGACAGAGAATTCGGACGGGCCGAAGCATTTGAGGACCCTCTTGATCAAATCGCCGTAGGCCAACGAGTTGGCGTCGAACCCCATCGCCTCGTAGCTCGCATAGCTGAATCCTTCCTCCGGGGTGACGTGGATCGTGGAGAGAGCGGGACCATGGATGCCGTTCATCGAATACCCACAGGGGTCGAATTCAAAGTCGCATATTTCCATCTCAGGGATGATCTCGGATATCCCGGAGATCTTGGTCATCTCCTTGGCGGATGAGAGATGCCCGTCGCTCGATTTCTTGTAGAAGATCGATGCTCGTTCGGCATCCAATCCGGTCATGCACATCTCGAGAGTGACCATGGGCTTCTCGGGCTTCTCCGTAGCATAATAAACATGCCATTTCTGCTTGGGCCTCGCCGAGTCGCCGATCACGTAGGCATTGCCACCCGATTTCAGCCCGCCAAAGAAGCGGTCGAGGACAGTTACCTCCTCCGAGAAGGTGCGGTGCGGGGAGGGCTGAGCTCCGGGGAATATGAAGGTGCCGCGAGAGTACTTCGCCGAGAGAACAGAGAGCGACAGCTCCCCGGCGAGCTCAAGGATCCTCGGAATGGACAGCAGAAGCTTCGTGGTGCCGCAGGTCTTGATTACGAACTTGCGAGGGTAAACAAAGAGGCTCGACTCGGACAGCACGTACGAGTCGAAGTCCTTGTTGGAGAGCTGCGACACGACGGTGCACCGCGCGAGGTCGAGGACAGAGTCGATCTGGGCGCGGGAGAGAGCGCGGAGGCCCCGGCCCTTGGGGTCGACGAAGACGGGCGCCGCAGAGAAGGTGATCTCGAGGCGCTTCTCGAAGCCCTCGAACCCGATTGCCGAGACCGGGGGCGGGTCCGGGGGGGAGTCGAAGAGCAGAATTGCCATCGCGAGGGATTGAGAGCTCAAGGAAGGGGGATGGATGGAGGAGAAGAGAGAGGGAGAAGACGAGAGAAGAGAGAGATTTGAGAGGGTGGTTTGATCAAAGAGAGGAAAAGAGGAATCAATCTGCAAAGGAAAGGAGAGAGGATTCTACTACTCTACGGAGGAGGAAGGCATGAGAAGGGATATCAGGATGGCTTCCTGACGCACTGCACAGCACACAAGGGATTGGAATCGGTGTTAGAAACAGAGCACAAAAACAACATTGGATGATGATGATACGTAAATGAGATTGAAATTGAATGGTTTTAGAGCTGTTATTTCTCTTCTTCGTTTCTTGTTGTTTGTTCGTTTGCTGTTGTTGTTGTTGTTGTTGTGGTGGTGGTGATACTTACGTTGGAGTAGGCAGCGGATTGGAACTTCTTGATGCCGCCGGCGGGTCGGACGTCTTCAATGCTGTAGCCGAGGGGAGCTTCGTAGTGTAATGAACTACTACTGCTAGACTTCTTCTTCCCACCTTTAGACTCCATTAAAACATCAACGCCTCCTGCGAACAAAGAAGGATTCAAACGAGTTCGGAGACTATTCCGTGTACACACAACGACACAACAACAGAATATGCTAAATAGTATTGATCATAAACTCGGATCAAACAATACATCTACACAAAAAAAGAAAAGGAGGAAAAGATGTAAAAAAGAGAGAACATCAACATATATATATATATTACAAGCACAAGAGAAACGCAGAGAAGAAAACAATTTGCAACAAAGAAACGTAGTAATGATCCTGAATCAAAGGATCCGCTAAAACATAATCCATAACTTCTAGATCTAACCCCACGCATCAAAATATTGGAGAGAGAGAGAGAGAGAGAGAGATCACAAAACAAATATCATTATATAAAAAAGATTTAAACCAACTTATTATTCCTCTACAATGAAATAACCGACCTAAAGCGAGTGAATCAAGATCAAAAGCAAACACGAGGAAGATCACATACCAGTTGCAGAGCATCAGAACAACAAGAAAAACAGATCTCAAAAGAGAACAGGGAGATTAAGAAGAGTAAACACTACGGATTCAAAGCGATTTCTAAATCCTTAACATAGAATAACCGACCTAAACAAGAAACTCCGTAAGAAAAACCAAAACGAGAGATACGAAATCAAAACTAATCACGATCAAGATCACATAGCCGTTTCCAAACCAAAAAATCACATCAAAACAACAAGCAAAACCAAATATCTTAATAAAACAGCGATATTACGAAGAGAACTACGGATTTAAACAAGAAAAATCATAATCAAAAGCAAAACCAAGCACGATCAAGATCATATACCCGCTCCCAAACCAAAAATCACATCATAAACAACAAAAACCAAATATAGTAAGAGAACAGAGAGATAAAGAAGAGAAAACTACAGATTTAAGCAAAACTATCAAAACCAAACAAGAAACAAGAACAATATCATATACCCGTTACGAAACCCAAAATCACATCAGAACAACGAGAAATACAAAAGCGCTCACGAGAACACTGCGAGCGAATTGCAGATGAGAAAACTCACGATTACAAATATTATGGATGCACCGCGTCAATGGCGTCGAAGGAAACCAAAGCGACGAACGATGCGATCCTCCTCCGAGAGAGGCGACGAAGAGGAGGAATCGAAACCCTAGAAATAATGCTCGATCGAGGAGAGAGAGAGAGAGAGAGGGAGAGAGATGGAAGAGAGGGTGCGGCGACGCTTTCGAAATCGTGTGCGATGGTGATTTGCCCCTCGCCCCTCTATTTATAGGCCCCGAACCCTAGACCCGATCTTGGCACGGGGAAACGCGTTGGGAATCGCGGTTCGGAAACGGATTCCCCTGTCACGAGGATCGAGGGAGGGAGATGCCGTTCTGTACGTGCTTTTCGAGTGCGGTAAGGAGAGTCAGTATTATTATTGGTGAAATTAAAAATTTATATTTATTAAACAAAATTATATTTTATATCTATTTTTATATCTATATCTATCTCTATATCTACTAATAAAAGAATATAAAAAATCATATAATAACCAAAAAAAAAATTCCTTACAAATAGTTATTATGATTAATATATTAAAAAATATCTCAAAAATGAACAGTTATAATCAATTCATTAAAAAAAATATTTATATACATCTATAAATCCAATCATACAAACGTTTGTAATAATGTTTGAGCATGTCCTTTTTTGAGTTCAATTTATAAAAAAATATTTCAAATAAAAACAAACGGTTGTGATCAATCCGTTAAAAAATAATAGTTAAAATCGTGAATTAAATTTAATTTTGGATATCAAATTTGAATTAACAATAAAAAAATTTAATTATAGTGGATCAAATTAAATTTTAAATTTTTAAATTAAATATGAATTAGTTTTTTATTTTTATTTAAAACACATACTTAAATTTTAAATTTATCATAATTTAAAAATATATAAAAATATTCAATTTATATAAAAAAATAATATAGAATATTGCGAATATTTTCTAATAAAATATAACATATAAATTTATAAAATATAATTTTTATTATAACTTTTTGAATAAATATAATATACAAATTTATATTAGTTTGAAAAAAAATTAAAATATCTGTTAAATACATTTGCAAGTACACTCAATTAGTTTATACCTATACATGTATAGAGTCCAGCTACAATGATATATATATATATATATATATACTAATATTATAATATATAATATATATCTAATAGTAATACACTTTCAATAATCTCATCATTAATTTTAAACTTTATCACTAGTAACGTAAATTTTAAATAATCTTATTATTAAACTAATTTAATGAATTAAGATTTAATTATCGGAATCTAATTTAATGGATGATAAAGAAGTCTCTCTTTCTCTCTTTCTATTCATAGCTTCCCCTCCTTCCCTTCCGTTGCGCCTTTTTGTTACGTAACCCGGTGCACTGTATACCCAATCAATAATTTTATTATAATTTTTAATTTTAATTCATATATATATATATATTATATAATATATATAGTATATATATATAATACTATTGGATGATAATATTATGCAAGTATAAATTTAAAAACAATATTAAAACTTAATGTAGTTTTTAGATGGATGTGATGTACATTGGACCTCCATGTAGTGTTATTTTTATTTGACTTTACAATTTTTTTTTACAAAATACTCTTCTATTATTAAAAAAATGAAATTTATTCTACGCTGTATTTTAGATTTATTTTTATTTTTTCACTTGTATTATTTGTTTATATACATTACAAAACTATTTTTTTCTCGTCAATCTATATATCAATATCAATACTATATATAAAATATATAGAAATGACAGACGAAATTAAAAAGAAAAAAGAATATCCCTGCAAACGGTATGATCAATTTGTTAAAAAATCTCAAATAAGAACAAACGGTTATGATGAATCTGTTAAAAAAGCATTTATATCTATCTATTAAATTTAATTTTACGAACGGTTATAATCAATTTATTAAAAATATTTAAATAAAAATGAACGTTGTTGAAAATAGCATTTCTTTTCATCTATTTTATATTAAAATTTAAATTTGAGTTTAATTGTAAATTGTAATTTTATTTTTGACATCAATTTGACTGAATAATTAATTTAAAAAATTAAATTAATAATGGATCAAAAATTAAATTTTAAATTTTGAAATAAATATCAATTAAATTTTAATTTTTAGTTTAAAATAGATATTTAATTTTAATTCATCATAAATTAAAAAAATATAAAAATATTAATGTATATATAAAAAGTAACATGTAAAATATTACAAAATATTTTTTAATAAACTATAACATATAAATTTATAAATTATAATTTTTATTATAAATTTTTAAATAAATATAATATACAAATTTATATTGATTTAAACTAAATTAAAATAATTATTACGTGCATTTGCAAGTACAGTCAACTAGTTATTGTTAATAAATCTAACAACTTTATTAAGAGTAACTAGTTAAATAATATTAAAAACATATTATGAATATCTATGGTAAGCTCATTGAAACTTTTATCACGTTATGTTCATCTATATTTTCCTTATTTCTACATTTTATTTTTTTGTTAAAATAAGCTGAATATATATTCTACCACTTTTAATTAGTATTTTTTATTTCATCTAAATTATAGATTTATTGTTTATTTTCTAGAAAATGAAAAAAAAAAGTTCGATCGTGTCTTTGAAAAAACAAATACGGTATAAAAAGTAAAAAAAAAAAAAGTGTAATTAATTAAGTCTATTTATTTCTTACAAATCAAAAATTATTTACAATATGAGATTGTAATTATTTCTAATTAACAAGGTGTGCGCCATATCTTTTTTATAATTTTTTATTTTTTATAAAAATCACTTTTATTTAAAAATGACCATTGCTATGAATTTTTCACAATATTATTATTATATATTATTCATGTGTTAATAAATATGTATATATATATATTTTTACATGCTTCAATAAATAAAAATTATTTTATTAATGTATAAAAATAATATGTGGATATAATTGCGTAATTTAAATTAAATATGTTTTAAATATGGGACGAAATTGGAGGGTATCAATCAACTACGCATAATTATTGAATTCGAATTTAAAACAGGTTTAACTTAAAATTTAGGAAAAATTTCAAATACCATCTATGTGATTTCATACTTTCTCACTTTAATACTCTGTTGTTTAAAGTGTATTTTTTTCTTTTTATTATTGATTCTATTGTTTTTTTCGTTAAATCAATGTTAAAGTTAAATAGTAAAGAGTACTAAAGTGAATATTCGATAAATCTAGATAGGGTATCTGAAATTTTGTATATAATTTAATAAAATATTAACAAAAAAGCTGACATAAAAATAAAACCACAAGATACTAATTTGATACACTTTAAACCATAGGGTATTAAAGTGAAAAAATATAAAATTATAGGTGTGATATTTGAAGTTTATCCTAAGATTTGATAGTGTTTGTCACGTAGCATGCATGCACGTGACACGTGCCACATACGTTGTAATTTTTAACTTCACAAAAACGCCACACGTGTCTCCGCAGGGCACGTTCACGCACCCATTCTACAAATCCACACGACGTCGACGCCGAGCGTGAAAGCTCGTGTGCATGGCAACGCACGTGCTACCGCACGTGTGAGTAGCTCACACGGCCGCACTATATATACGTTGGATTTAGTAGCCGTTAAAGATGGGAGTTTGAATGGGTCAAAAGAAAATTCAAATTGGTGAAGAGTAAAATTCAAATTGGCTTCCAAACTTTTTCTGATATTTTACTTTTAAGTTTTAATCTTTTAATTCTTAGAGTAAATTATTATTATTAATTTAATTGAAATGAATATAATAAAAATTAAGGATCGTATTATAAAAATGGAAAGATTTGATAACTAAAGTGAAAGATCACATTTATTAATTTATCAAAATGTTTACCATACTCCTAACATAAGGCCGATTAAGGCGTGGAAATTAAGGCTAAATTACACCTTTGGTCCTCAAATTGTGGGACAGTGATATTTTAGTTCTCAAAATTTGTAATATTTTGAATTTAAAATTTTAAATTGTTGTAATTGAGTCCCAATGTATAATTTATTTTGACTAAATAAGCTAATATGATAGTATATGATGGCGACATAATTTATGACATAGCGATGAATAAAATATTATATCATTATCACATTAGTGACATATCATCATAAAATTAATTAGAATTTTATGAAGTATATATACTGAACTTATAAAAATAACCAACGCTTTCAAATTTTGAGGTTCAAGTGCGGTTGATTTACTCAAATCAAACAGATTGAAAAATTGAATAGTAAAATTAAAATTTGAAAGCGTCTATAGTTCAGATATATTCTGTATATTTTTACTAATAAAAAAATAACTAAAATAGAGGAATAAAATATGAGAAATGATATAAGTACAACAATAACGTAGTTGCAAAATTTACATCATGAAATATAAACATTATATACTACTCAATTAATACAAGGTATAAGATATACACTCCACTGTAAAATGTAAAAATATTATTTTCTATCAGAAAAAGAAAAAGGAAAGAAACAATGAACTTTATCCCAATTCCACACAAAAAGAGAGAAAGAGAAGAAAAAAATATAAGAGGGAGAAAATGAAATGTACGGATAAGAAGAGTTGAATGGGGACAAGAGAAAGACCAAAATTATTGCGTAAACATAGTGTATATGTATGACTCTGTGTACGGCATATAATTTTTCATAATAATAAATACTTTTGTAATCAAAATTTAATTCCACACAAACAACATACACTATCTAAAACAATTATCTATAAAAAGTATAGCATCAAAAATAGTCTTGATTATTTAGTGTCTGAGAAATTAAATTTTGATTTTGAGATTTTTGTCGCGTGATTTTGAGATGTTAGTGTTGGCTTAAATGGATTAGTATCCTGTCCTGTGCTGTGAGGCCATGTGGGTTGAGTCATGTTCGAAATGACGTGAGACTGGGTTGGGTCGAGTCATGTTCGAAGTGGCGTGAGGCTGGTTGGATCAAGTCACAATCGATATCCGTGGACGCTGTATTTATACGCTTTAAGTGAATTGATTGCGTATTTCTAACAGCTCAAGCTTTTGGGATTAATAATTAGCGCCAATGATCTAACAGTTCGGAGATGTATTTGTACACGTGGTGTAGCCAAAATAATTTTTCAAGTAGAAGAGCTTGAGCCTGGAGAGAAATGTGGAGCTAGTTATTAATGACTTTTGGGAGAAGCGATTCCCCACGCAGCTACACCAACGACAAAAATGACAAAGTGGTGCCAGGCTAGATTCCACTACTAGGGTTAGATGCAAACAAAAAGAAGGTAAGGGGGAGAGGAACTTAGCATCTATTTTCTTCAAAAAAAAACAAAAAGAAAAAAAAAAGATTGATCAATTCACACCCACGATGAGACATTATCATAAAAAAAATATTCTATTTATTTTTGTACGTGATATTTCGTTTCGTACATTATGATAAATTAGTTACGATATTTTCTGCGATTCTATCGAAGAACGCAGAACTATATCCATATATATTTTATTTCTAAGTTCATTTTATCTAATAACGTCGGATGTAGCTCAATACAAAACTAAGCATAAGTATTCTTTATTATAATTATTTTATATAAAAATAATAATAATAATTAACTAAAGATTTTTTATGCTGCACCCAAGTAGAAAAATGATATTTTAAAAAATATCAAAAGGTATAGGATCCATAACTTTAAAAGAGAATAGGAGGATCTATATAAGTTTAATATTATTGCTTCAATTCCGAAGATATTCATCAAGATCGTTTATTAAATATTTTATCTTATATTAGATATGATTTTAAAACGATACGATTTTTAAGCAAGGAAATATTTCCTTCACATAAAAGTAAAAGTGGGATTTTTTATTTTTAGAAATTTATTTTAATAGTAGGTTCCAGAGTCTAAGACACGCGACCAAATTAATTAGAACCGGATTCTTCGCCTATGTTTGCTCATGCACATGCACGAAATCAAAAAATTATTTCGTTAAAATGGTAAGGAATTTAAAATATAAAAATATTATTTTATGGCAATTTAAGTTATTCGAGATTAATCATAAGGCGATTGCTTAACGTTTTAGTTTTCACAATTAGAGTAAAAAGTTCTAAAAGTTCTATTCCTCACCAGCCTCCAATTTTATTTAATTTTCTCGTAATTTATTCCGGACATATTTAGTTATCCGAAAGTGGCGGAGGTTAAAAAAAATTAATTTTTGTAAAAATTTCTAGTCCAGATGCGAGAAAATTTGTCACATTATGCATGTGAATTGCTTCATGACATTCATCTTTAGTTTCAATATCTAGGGTTTGCGAAGCATCCATATTTTAGCATCAAAGAGCCTTATTAAAGATCAAATTCCTTATGATCTTGACCGTGGAGAATGTCCAACTGGGAGATATGGGAGAAGATGTGCATTTTATTTGGAATAGATGGACAGGAAAGATGAGGCCTCATTCTAAATTTATTAGGCTTATTAAACTTATAGCATGCTGGTAGGTTATTTGGGATATCATGAATAGAACGATCTTCGGGATAACACACACAGACCCGACCCTCGGAATTCACAAGATTAATCAGCTGATGAACTTGTGGGAGAAGCTCAGTCCAGCAGAGCGACTTAACTGTAACTAGTAATGATAGCTAGTGTTGGCCAGTGTTAACTGTAACCCGTAGTGTTTTTTCTGCCATCCTCCGAGGCCAGTGCTGCCTCACCATGATCATCGTCTGAATGAATGAAATGAGTAACGTGCTATCTTTCTCTAAAAAAAAAAATCAAGCACTACTTAGAATGAAAACTCACAAAAGTTAACAAAAATTAATTTTGTTTTATATAGTATCAGAGCAGAATGCAGCTCAATAAGTAAACTTATTGTATGTATATGCAGTTGTAAAATTTGAAGCTAGAGTTCCATGAATATAATATGTAATATATGTAGTTGCTTATCTGATTAAACAAACAAGGACAAGTTAAATATGTTGGGAGGCTTAAGCCTTAATCAACTCAATAATGAAGCATATCTATACTCTTATATGAATCCCCAATATCAAATGATGATGTGGCAAGCTCTCATTTTTTTATTTTTTTAAATAATTTAATTATTTCTTTCTCATCTTCTTTAACGTCTAACTCTTTACCTTCCAATAACATCACCTTCTCTCTTTTTATTATTATTATAATTAATTCAAAATTATTTTTTTCTTTCAAAAGTTCTAACTCTTCTTCTCTTCTTTAATGTTCACCTCTTTACCTTCCAATAACCCCACTTCTCTCTCTTTATTATTGTATTTAATTAATAATTAATTTTTTCTTCCCCCAATGTCTCCATTAATCTCTTCGTTCTTCAACTCTTGCTAAATTTTTTTCATCCTCTCCCTCTCCCGTAAAAGTCGCTCGCTTTCATCACTGTCACATCGCGTCAAGTCCATAGAATCCGCAGATCCCGTCGTGTATTTGGTGGGGATGGCAGTGGTGGTAGAAGATGAAGATCTTGGATGCGGCGGCTTATTATTGATAGTATATATATATGGTGATAATCAAGTAATCAGGAATTTTTTGTATTTACTTTTTCTTTTATGTTTTGTTTTTTAAACTACCTTATCTATTAGCTTTTTTCAATTTCTTTTATAGTTATTTAAATGTATGTAAAATTGTTAAACAATAAGCTGATAGAAAATATTTTTTTTATAGGATTTGTTTCTAGAATTAGATGTTTTTTTAAAGGATTTGTATGTATGTTATAAATAATTGCTTACCCCAATTTACAATTTTATATATACACTGAATAATTTTAAAAAATTTACTATTATACAATTAAAATCTAATTCAACAAATACAATTTAAATCATATTAAAGTTTATATATGAAAATTTTATAGCACCTTGAGCTAATTTTATTTAAATTATTTTTATTTAAATTAATTGAATTATTAATCTGGCTAATAATTTTATTTAAATTATTTTGTCATTCCTTTATTTTGCGCCTCTTTTTTTTTTTCTCTTTTTTTTTTCTTTCTTCATCTCCTCACTGTATTTTGTTTTTGATATATGTACAATTTCAAACTATCATCGATGATCAACAATAATAAAAAAATAGCTTCGATAATATTTGTCCGCTGCATCGTGCGGATAACTACACTAGTAAAATAATAATTTGAGGAAAAGAAAAGCATAGATAACACTAACAACATAAAATATTTCAATTCTATCTTAAACTAATTAAGATTAAAAGTCAAATCTAATCTAAATAACTGATGAAGATATGGATAACAACTAATTTATATTTAATTTAATCTAAAGATAATCTTAATCTGAATTAGCATCAACAACATATAATATTAGAGGGTTAATTGCATATAGCTTTCTGTAAACAGATCGAATAGCAAATATATCCCAACAAGGTTTAATTAACTTTTTATTTTTTTATCCCTACAAAAGTCCAGTAATATTTATATTTATCCCTCTGGTTTATTACCATCAGAGCGTTGTTTATTTTTTACAACAAATATATGAAATTATATTTTTACCCTTACAAATATATATATATCCCTCCAAAAGCCTGCTATGCAGAAATGTCTTCCCAAAGAGTATTTTACCAAATAATATAAGAAGGGTAAAATGGTTAATTTAACTTATTCATTAGTAAGGGTTAAGTATTTTACTTGTGGTTAACTATATTTTTCTAATGGATTCTAACAGCAAGGGGTATATTCGAAAACGATAGGACTTTTGCAGGAATAAAATATATTTACATAGAGCAATTCGATATATATTTAAAAGGTATACCAGCAATTCGATATATTTACATAGAGCTGTACGCAATTAATCCAATATTAAATATATTTATTTTACCAACAACTTCATGCATTTATCCGAGTGCAAGCATGAAGAACGGTTTCGCACTAACAATTAGTTCTCATAGTTAATGTTGAAAATATAAAAGCTAGATTGCACTTTTGGTCCTCAAACTTTAGGGCACGTGACTTTTTGGTCCTCCAATTTATTTTAATTCCTTGATTTAAGTTTTTAAAATTATTCAATTAAATGCTATGGTTTAATTTATTTGACTAGATACTGATATTTTGCTTATATGGTGGTGCTATGGCATCATAATTTGCCACGTTATCAATTATAACAATATCACATCGGTATTATATTAGCAGTACACCAGTATTTAACCAAGTAAATCGGACCGATTGCAATAGTTTAACATGTTTGAGTGAAAAGTATGTAATTAAAGTTTGAGTATCAAAAGTACAATTTAGATTGCAATAGTTTAACATGTTTGAGTGAAAAGTATGTAATTAAAGTTTGAGTATCAAAAGTACAATTTAGCTGGATATATATAAAATATAAAAAAAAAATCATTATCTTTAAACAATATATATTTCTATATACATCAAGCCTCAAAATATTTGTGTAGTATTCCTGGAGTGCAGCAATTGAGACTTGTCGACACGTTGGGAGAGTGTCGGGACAAGTCCGAGTCGCGTTGGCGCGAAATAAATGCAAAACGGACTCAGTGGGGATGCGAGAGCAGGAATCAGCATTGGAATCTGCAAATTACAGATTTTCTATATTTTGCACCGGTACAAAGGGGTATACCGGTACCCCATATAGTTTTCCAGCGCAGACTGCTCTCGGGTTTGCCATCTTTGCTGCGTGTACCGGTACAACATTGATGTTGTACCGGTACACTAGGGTAGGTAAGAGACTTTTTGCGAACGGCTTCAACCTAGAGAGAGAAAGGAGAAGGTTAATGTATATCGTTTGAAAGATAGAAGTATTCAAATCAGATGAAATTTTGATAAAATTTTTTTTATATTATTTACTACTAGATTAATATCTCTCATCGAAAATTTTAGTGTTATACCATCACTTTTTATTAGATTTTCATTTTCAGCCGTTGATGTTAAATCCTTTTGATCACTTGGTAAATAATATCGAAAAATTACAAAATATATTTTTTTAGATATTTCAAATATGCTAGATCAAGTCTAATGGAGCCGATCGTCGATTCGAAAGCTCCATCATCGAAAACGACTTAAGAATACAGAGACCTCCGTGCTCTTAATAGCACTTATTTGAAATGACTGGTTCGAAAAGTGTAATCGCGAGAGAGATTTTTCGCCATAATATTTAAATATTTAATATTTTATGTTTTATTAATTAAAAACAATGAATTTATTTAGATGAGATACGTATAACATATACTGTTTCCATATTGGGACAAAAATTTGGTGGGCATCCGTGATGAAGCCGATGGGCGCCGTGTGTGTACGGACGTCCATCGCCACCGCCCCTCTCTCTCTCTCTCTCTCTCTCTCTCTCTAAAAATAGGAGACCACATATTTTTCTTTTCTTTTTTTTTTTCCCGTTTTTGACGGTCACGATGAGCGCCGCACGCCATGCAGCGCCCATCCGTTGTTTGGGTATAATGCCCACCAAATTTTTGTCCCCCATATTGCATGGGCCATGAACAACTCCTAATCATTGAGCACAGTAGATAACAGGTGTAACGCACGAGGGCTTTTTTGGACGTATAAGAAAAGCTGATGTGGAGCTCCATCACCCAACACAAACATGGAGATCCACTTTAATCTCTTCTTAATTTATTATTAATTATTGGATAAATTGGACTACTAGTCCCTACTTTTATTTTCATTCTCAAACTTTTTAAGGCTTGTTTGGCATTGTTACCATTTTTGTTTAATAGTAATTGTATATAATTTGATGCAGTAGTGGCAAAATTTTTCTATTATTTTTTTAGTCGATAAGGTGCTGTTTGTTTCACGGAAAGTGAAATTCTGATTAAAATAGAATTTTAGGTGAATTAAGTTTTAATTTTGAATTTAGATAAAGTTACAGTGAATCAAACAATAAAAGTAAAAAATTTACAACTAAAAATCACTTCACCTCTCTCAAGTTCAAATGAAACAAGCACATCCTAAATAATAGATAACAACTTTGAAACAAAAAAATAATAATAATAAAAGCAAAGAAAAAATTGCATTCAATTTTTTTCCTTTCATAGTGAAATGAACAAGGACCAAAGTACAAATATTCTAAAAAGCTCAAGTACTAAAACAAAATTAGAGCAAAAGTTTAGGGACTAGTAGTGCAATTTACACCTATCCCTATCCATTCATAGATGGTGGCAACAGTAAGTGAGTGGCCACCCCATAAAAAAATTATCAAGTAATAATGAATCAATGCTCTTTGTTTTTAATGTTGCTTTTTAAAGCAGTAGCATGTTCATGTTCAATATATTTGTTGACTTTATTGGCTAGATTCTATTTCACTTTTCTCTCACAATATCTTAATATTTTAATCTCCCCCCCCCTTTTTTTTTGAAGAGAATAATTAATTCAAGGTAATGGAATATGCCACTTATGAGTGTGATTGCACCACAAGTGCTATTTTTGTTGTAATCACTTTTGTGAAAGAGCTAGCACTTTCTTGTCAATTTAAAGTTCATATATTAATCACTAAGATTAATGATTAAAAATGTTTACAAAAATTTTGGAAATGTACCAAAATTCAAACATACTCTTTATTTAGTGCTCATGGAGCTGAGATTGAGTCTCATAACTACATAAATAAATAAATAAATATATAAAATGACCCCCCAAAAAGTATTATTCATAGAACATGTATATTTACCCCCTTCAAAAAGGGAAAAAAAATTTCTTTCATTTAATTGCGAAACTTACAAAGATGGATTGGCGTGCTCTTGCAGATGCAAAATAAGCTAGACCAAACAGACCCTTATCGGTTGATTGCTAGAGGGAGATAGTGCGGCCCGATTACGACGCGCATGCGGGCGAAATGTTGGGCTGGGCCACATCACTTGTGCCGACCCGGCCCGCTAATACTTATTCTTCCACTCTCTTGGACCACTGCATAAAAGAGCCTAACTTTGAGGAACTTGTAGCTCAAAGTACTAAACACCTAATTGCTTGCATTTGATTAACCTTTTCACATTAGAAAGAAGATCTTTAAGCCTTTTCAAGGAAAGATTGACTTAATGAAAGACATTATTTTATTTTATCATACATTAAGATAGACCAGAGTAACAGCAAAAAGAAGTTAAATGATTCATATGGTATCAGAGCAGGAGATATTATATAACAAAGTAATACAACATCCACTCCTTTATGAGAGGAAGTTTATTATGTAACACTTACACCACATCATTAATAACCAGTTAATCATATATTTCTATTTGAGGAAAATACAATAACAATATTTTTCTAATAACCATGATGGGATGGATGAACCCAAAAAAATAATCTGATTCGTTGTGGACACCATATTAGCAATATAACTGCTGCATTCTAGACCTTTCCCCTTTAGGGGCTGTTGGTTCCTTGGAAAAAGTGTTGCAAGTAAAAATTTTATTGATAAATCTTTTTTCGCCCGTTTGCTTTGAAGAAAAATATTTATTTTGAAAAATCTTTTTTCATATTTCATGAAAAACTAGTATTTTTATTTTTTGATTTTTTTATAAAATAAAAACACTAATTTAATTTTTTTACTGAAAATTAATTTTTGAAAAATCTATTCTTATGATAAAATTCCTGTCTTATGAATTTTTTGGTAAATATATTAGAATATAGATAAATATATATATAATTTTTGCATTTGGTTGAATATAGAAATTACCCAACTATATTAATAAAATTACCACAAAACCCTTTTTATAGACACAAATTATATATCAATCTACGCTAAATTAATTACATAAAAATCATAATTCTTTGAATATAAAATCTATTTAAATATTCCTAAATTTAGGGAATTCATAATTTTATTCATCTCTTATACTCAATTTAAATTTTGGAAATTATATAAAATTTGCAAACGGATATTTAGTCTTTCTAAATCAAATTTTTAGAAAAAGAAAATTATCTTCCCTAAGATAATTTTCCACGAAAATTTTTAATTTCTGTCACATAAATTTTTTGTGACAAAACCAACATGGGATTTCATAATTCTGACATCCCTTTTTCAGGCATCTTTAAAAATATGGTAAAGCAAACAGACTCCGCACCCAGTGACTACTAAAAAGTCATGAACTCTTATTTGTTTCAGTAAACTCAGACATGAAGCATTACTTTCAGTGAACTTCACTTCAAGCAAGTTTGTTTCATTTATGAAAAAGTTAGGCATTTGAAAAAAAAACAACAAAAAAAACAAAAAAAACAAAAAAAAAAAGTGGGCACTTTATGAAACAACCGTTGTACTCTAAAATTTAAGCTTATATTTAACACCCCTCCTCACGTCTGGGAGGAAATTAATATACTAGGAGCCTGGCGTGACTCGAATTTAGGACCTCCTACTTTGACACCATGTAAAACAACCGTTGTACTCTAAAAATTTAGAGAAATGATTCGGTACTTTGTAAAAAATAAAAATAAAAAAGATCTTAACCATTGATTAATAGAGGGTAGAAATGTAACTTTAATACTTAGCAGGTAAAAGGATTATTTTATTCAAGGTTAGTTTGGTAATTAAATAATACAATATTTAAAGAAACTTTTAATTGAGGTCCTAAATTTATGCATTAATTAGCACTAATTTAGGAAATTAATTGATTAACCAAATTTATGCAATTATTAGGCATTAATTTAGGAATCTACTTTAAATGTTTTAGTGTTTCTCAAATTATGCATTAATTTAAATTATAGAAATTTTAGAAATAGTTTTATTTCTAAATACGATGAATTTAAATTTTAAAAATTAAATACTTAAAATTTAAAAGTGAAATTTAAATTAGAGGAATTTCATATTACTATTTAAAAACTAAATTTCTACCAAGATTTAAAATACAGTTTATTCGCACCAGTTTAAAACGTAATGCATAAAAAACTTAGAGAGTAAGATTTCTACAACTAGATTTCTCTAGAGGAATTTCATATTACTATTTAAATTTTAAATTCAATGATTTAAAAACTAGATTGAACCGATTGATTTGACTGATCAGACTTTGACCTATTCTATCAAGAATCTGATTTTAACCTATTGAACCGAATAACATTAAGAACAATTTGGAACCGGTAAAGATAATAAATATTTTAAACAGAATGATAATTTAACTGTTAGAGCTAATAAATATTTTAAATATAATTTTAAACATATAAATTAAAAAGATTAGAATTATTGGTGAGAAAAAAAATAGTTAGGAATTTGAATTCGAATCTGACTAACAATTACAAAACTTATTTCCGAACTCGACGGATTTCAAAAATCCATATCCAAATTCAAAACTGACCAATTTTTCGAAACCCAAAACCAAACCTAAACCAGAAGATTAGAATTCAAACAATTATTTCTGTTTACCATATTTCAAAGTATTTATATGAAACTTAAATTTTTAAAATATAAATTTGAATATAATATTAAATTTTAAATTTAAAAGTGAAATTTAAATGAGAGGAATTTCATATTACTATTTAAAGTTTAAATTCAATGATTATATTGTCAAATCATTTGAAATTTTTCTTGTATGAAATGCCAAATTATGAAATGAAAGATAGAGAGAGAAAAAGGAAACAAAGAAAAAATAAAAATTTTGAAAATATAGTAGATGTAAAATGACTAAATTGCCCCTGTATTAAAAGAGAAAAATATTCTTTTTTGAGATACCTAGTAATCGGTACCTCTCCTAAAGTGACCTGCTATTGCAGGTCACAATTTTAAAAAAACTAAATCTGAGCCGTTGAATACACGTGAATGAATGGTAACAAAAAAAAAAAAGTATAGAAACATTACTCAAAAACTTAAGCCGTTAGATAACGATGTTTATATATTTTTATATTTAACACACTTAGCCACTTACACCAAATTCACTTCAAGTAGCTAATAAAGGACTATGCAATACATATTAACATCATTACAAAAGTAGAGAAAAAAAATTTATCAATTTATTACACATATGATTGGGATCCTATATATGTTAGCAAAAGAATTTAGTTTTGGAGATTACAAAGGGATCTCAAGATAGCTACATTCACATGTGTTAGCACCCCAAAAGCTACACCAATCCCTCATGCTTATTATCTTTAGCTTTGGAGATACCCAAAGTGTGAAATGCAAGGGGGAAAAGTGAGATGACTCTGCTTTATGTTTTCTTCTTTTCTTTTTTTTTTAATATATATACCTACTTTGCCATTCTCCTTTTTCCTTTATATCTTTCACCATTTAAAATATTCATGAAAATATGGCAGTGTCAGTTTTAAGTAAAAAAATAAGAGACACAAATAAATTGCATTAGCTAATGTTGTTTGACCAAGGAAGATATACATTTGTTTCCAAAAGTTTAAACTGTGGGAGAGACTATTCCATGTGAGGCTTCTATAGTGATAAATGTCTATTGCGTTTGCCTTAGATATATTTCCATGTGAGGCTTCTATAGTGAATGGTTTGTATATGCCATATTCAGAAAACATTAACAGCTCATAGAAATATATTAATATAAAATAATTAGGAAGTAGGGGATCTTCAAATGCACTAAAAAAATGGCAAAAATGGAAAACACATTGGTTCTCATTTTCATCATGCAAGTCCACATATACTGCACCAATCTCCAAGCAGCAGGAGTGAGCCAAAATGGATTAAATCCAACATTCAAGGATGATTTTTTTGATGATCAAATCCAAATTAAACCAAACACCATATAAACATTTGTATAAGCACTGCTAAACCAAATTAAAGATTCAAAATTTCAGTAGAACACAAAATGATGCATCACCCAAAGGAGCCCCAGCACAGTCCCTTCTCTCTTTTCACCTTTATCTAAAGAGAGAAAGAAAATGCATAAAAGAAACATAAAAAGCTCCTCTCTCTCTCTCTCTCTCTCTCTCTCTCTCTCTCTTCTTTTTATCCTCTCTTTATCCTCATTTCCAAAGCAATACATGCATGCTAGGAGTGTGAGTAAACAAACTCTCTCTCTCTCTCTCTCTCTCTCTGTTCAACTCTCTCTCTCTCTCTCTTCAACTCTTTCTCTCTCTACTGGCACCAGAATCAACTTCTTGATTTCGAGTTCCTCATGCATCCACATGCCATGCTCACTTTATCCCCCCATGTCATGCACTTCCCCTCATCATGGGCCCCCCATCATGCATCATGCATCATGCATCATGGAATGCTATACACGCTACATTCCCCATAATTATTCTCCGTAAATATTAAGTCTTTTCTTTTTTTCCTTTCTCATTGATGTACTCTTCTAACTTTTATTTAATTTAATCTAAATCTCTTTGATCTGAATTTTGTTAAAGTAAAGACGTACAATGTCGATTCAATATACAATAATTCAAAAATAATATTAACGCTTTTACTCATACTTATAGTAAAAATCAGGCAATCGATATCATGTACACTAATAAAATAAATAATAAAATAGATACCACGATAATAAAAACTTATGTAAAAAATTTATAATAGTAAATAATGAAATTGGAAATTAAATTCTGAACCTCTTGGAATGAAAGAAATAACCCATTCATTTAATTGATAAATTTGCAAAACCATTCAGTTATATAATTGACCGATAAATGAGAGGAGAAAAAAGCGAAACTTAGGAAGGAGTTTTGATAAAATACAGAACAGAAAACTCAGGGGCCCCAATAAGAATATCCTATAAGAAAGGGGTCTTCATGCAAATTTACCATCATTCTTTTCATGCAGGAGGGAGGATGCATTTGAGTGACCACCCCTCTCACATTATCCTCACATCACCATCATTATTCATATTCATATTCTCTCTCTCTCTCTCTCTCTCTCTCTCTCTAATACTCCAACAATGGCTTCTTCCAAGCTCTTCTACACACTCCTCTCATGGCTTCTTCCTCTCTTCTTCTCACTCTCCTTCCCCACATTCACCTTCTCCTCTGAACCTCTCAACCCAGAAGGTGAAACCCAACTACTATCATAACCAACCAATCTCTCTCTCTCTCTCTCTCTCTCTCTCTCTCTCTCTCTCTCTCTCTCTCTGTGTGTGTGTGTGTGTGTGTGTTTAAATCTATCTAACAATTAATTTATCTTCTTTTTTCCTTTGCTTTTTTTTGTTTTTTAATGTAATTAGTGGAGGCTTTGATAGCAATAAGAAGGGATCTGAGAGACCCACATGGTGTCTTGAGCAACTGGGATGAGGACTCTGTTGATCCCTGTAGCTGGGCCATGATCACCTGCTCCTCACTCAACCTTGTTATTGCCTTGTGAGATTTTCCTTTTTCTTTTTATTAATTATTATTAATTATTATTATTATCATTCTCTTTTTCCACTTTGTTTTTTTCTCCTTTCTTCTTCAACTTTTACACATGTGGGTTAATTTATGATTGAATTAAGGATTTCTTNTTTTTTCCTATAAAATATTATAATTTAGTTATCATTATATATATATATATATATATGCTTTTAATTAAAAGTACATGAGCATTTTTTCTTATAATTATTTAGTCATGGGATCGTTTCAAAATTCGTACGGCATTATTAATAATATATCTTTTTTATTAATACGATACGAATTTTGAAGACGTCGAGCTTCTGTGCTTTTAGAAACGCAAAAATTCAACTCATATATAAATATATATATATATATTTGTTATCTTGTGAATCTATTGTGTTGCATGTGCATCTTATTTCTATATTAATAAAAGGAGGAAAAAAAACATGATTTTCTTATTTTGGATGGTATAGTGAACGAAACTTTATTTGGAAAATGGTGTGTGTAAAATGTCACATTTCTACGTGGTAATTAAATTACATTTTAGCTAAAAAAAACAAATTACTCAAATTAATTAAATTTGGCTTTAATTTTTTCTTTTTTTATTTTTTATAATTTAGTGGAGCACCAAGCCAGAGCCTATCAGGAACTCTATCAGGGAGAATCTCCAACCTCACCAATCTCCAACAAGTGTAAGCATTATTATAATAATAATTATTATCAATTAATTCTCAAATAAAATAAAATAAAAGGTACTTTTGCTTAATATAATTCTTAGGATATTTTTAGATATTATTTTTTTAAAACAATGAAATAAACACAATCTCATTAATTTATTCTTATAAAATACCTACAATTTTTAATTTTTTTTTACTGATTTATTTATATATTTTTTTCTTTTATTATTATTTTTAGGTTGTTGCAAAATAATAACATAACAGGGGAGCTTCCCCAGGAACTGGGGTTGCTTCAGAAGCTCCAAACTCTCGACCTCTCCAACAACGGCTTCTCGGGCCCGCTCCCAGAATCCCTGGGTCGCCTCTCGAACCTTCGATATTTGTGAGTTGTAAATTAGGATAAATTTTAAATACCATCCATATGGTTTCGCACTTTCTCACTTTACTGTTATGTAATTTAAAGCGTATTAAGACTTAGTTTGGTATTGAGGCATATCAAATATGCTTCTGCGTTCTTCGGTGGGACCGCAGAAAATATATCGTAGCCGACTCATAGCGGAACGCAATATTACGTACGAAAACAAACAAAGTATTTTTCCAACGTACTTTCTCACCGCACATAACACAATCTCTCCGCAATCCTGGTTTTATTTTTATTTTTTCGTCGACTTTTTCGTTAAATTATATAAAAAAAAAACTTCAGATACCCCACCTAGGTTTATCGAATATTCACTTTAGTACTCTTTAATTTTAACTTTGTCACTGATTTAACGAAAAAAATTAGTGAAATCGATAATAAAAGGATAAAAATAAAATCACAGGGTACTAAATTGATACACTTTAAACTATGGAGTATTAAAGTAAGAAAGTGTGAAATTACAGGAATGGTATTTAAAGTTTCCCCTTTAAATTATCCTTTTTAGTTATAGACTATTTTGAAATAGGCCCTAATCCTAAATCTTTTTGATTGACCACTTTTTTTAACTCTTAATTTATTTTTTTCATCTAGTTTTTTGTTATAAGCTAAGTTGAAAATTTTGCTGTTAGTTGTTGGTTATTCTGATTAAAATTTTTCATGAGTTCAGAAAGATCTTTAATTTAGTGGATAATAATAATTATTTAATCACAAAAAAAAATAAAGGGTGCTAATTATTATAAAAAAATAGCATTTTGCAATATATTTCGTAAATTTATTCAATAGAATAATTAAATTCAATAAATTTTTTTAAAATTTTAAACATATCTTAATCGACATAAAAATAGTTAAGCGGTGTATTTACCCCCGAATAATCTAATTCGGGCTTATATTTCGTAAATTTTTTTTTTTAATTCTCTTTTGTTGTTCTCGAAAAAAGAAATATTATTTTGATATTTATTTTGATCTGTATTTTATATTATGCATGACAATCAGGAGACTCAACAACAACAGCTTGTCGGGAGCATTCCCTGCGACATTGTCGAAGATCCCTCAGCTCACATTCTTGTATGAACATAGATTGATTATTCTCAAATTATTAATTCTTCTATTTAAATTAATGATACGAATATAAGGAGACTAGAGAGTCATCTCAGTTCTCGTGCAAATTCGTGCGCAGAAAAATTCTGTGCATAAATTAATTTTTTTTTTGCTCATTAGTGATAAGACGGATCAAGGCCGTCGATTAGCTACAACTTGATGAGCAGCAGCAACAACACCTCATGAAGTTCGTACGCAGAAAAATTTTGTGCATATTTTAATTTTACTGCTCATCAGTGATAGGATGCATCAAGTCCGTTGGTTAACTACAGCTGATGAGTAGCAGCAGCAAAAACAATACCTCGTGCGCAGAATTTTTCTACGAGAAGCGACCTTAGTTTTCGTGCAAATTCGTACATAGAAAAATTCTGTGCATAGATTGATTTTGCCGCTCATCAGTGGTAGCCGACGCATCAAAGCTGTTAAGTAATTATAGCTGATGAGCAGCATTATTAACATCTCGTGCACAGAATTTTTCTACGAAAAAAATTGCGATATGATAACTCTCAAAAAGCCTCTATTTTTCTAAAAAAAATTGAATTTTCTGAGCTTCTAATTATTTTAAATTAAGTTTTATTGAAAATAGGAGGAGGTCTCCATACTTTTTTTTTTCCTTTTTTTTGTTTGCATAAATTAATTCCAAGTTTATAATAAACAACTAAAAATGTCACTATTTTACAGGGACTTGTCCTACAACAACCTGAGTGGTCCTGTTCCCTTGTTTCCTGCAAGAACCTTTAAGTATGTTTCTCTCTCTATCTCTATTTTTTTTTTAAATTTTATTATCAGACTTTTAAATTTATTTGATTTCGGTTGATTTATGATTTTTTAACTTTAAAATTTAAATGTATCGTTTATTTTTACTAGTTTAATCAACATATATAGTAAATTTGTAAATTTGTATAATTGTAAATTTACTAAAATAAATAACTAGCTTGAATTTTTTAAATTATTTTTTTCTCTCTCTTTAAATTCTTTCTCTCTCTACACAGCATTGTGGGTAATCCCCTAATATGTGGGACCCACTCAACACAAGAGTGCTCAAGAACCCCTTCACCAATTTCTCTCCCTTTTCTTTTGGAATCATCTAAGAGTAAGTGAGCAAATTTACACATATGCCCTTGTATTTTTCACAAATTTGGGTAAAATTGTGCAGGGATCTTAAATATGCCCTTACTTTTTTCCTTTCACAAATTTGGGAAAAAATTAAGTTGGGATTTTTACATTTGTCCTAGCTGTTTTCACAAATTTGGCAATTTTTTTTTTGAGTTGGGTATTGTTTTTTTTTTTGGGTAAAATTGTATGGAGAGCTACTCAACTATGAGCCTTTTTTTAAAAAATTTCATTAATTTTAATAATGTTACTAGCAATTGCTTATTAATTATTTTGATTTAAATAGCTCTAGTTGTATAAGATAAAAATTATTTTAAAATTTCATAACTTTTAAGCCATTAATTGTAATTGTTTTTATTTTATTTAATAAAAAATAATTAAAATTATTAAATTTGTCAGAATCATTAATAATTTTGATGAATTTAACATATCTGACTAAAATTGCTCCATTTCAAAAATTCACGAGGTAAAAAAGTGTAAATAAATAAACAAATAAATAAATAAAGTTTAGGGGTCTATTATGCATGTTAAGTGAGGCTTTATACATTTTTTTTTGGAAAAACTTCAAATCCCTCCTGTGGTTTCGCACTTTCTCACTTTAATATTCTGTGATTTAAAGTGTATCAAGTTAGTACCCTGTGATTTCGCACTTTCTCGCTTTAGTATCCTGTGGTTTAAAATATATCAAGTTAGTACCATATGGTTTCGCACTTTCTCACTCTAGTATCCTGTGGTTTAAAATTTCATTAAATTATATACAAAAAACTTCAAATATCCTATCTAGGTTTAACGAATATTTATTTTAGCACCCTTTAGTTTTAACTTTGTCACTGATTTAACGAAAAAAAATATTCCGAAATTGATAATAAAAAGAGAAAAATGAAACCACAGGGTACTAACTTGATATAAAAATGAAACCATAGAGTACTAACTTGATACACTTTAAACCACAGGGTACTAAAGTGAGAAAGTGTAAGATCACAGCGTACTAACTTGATACACTTTAAACCGCAGGATACTAAAGTGAGAAAGAATAAAATCACATAGGGGGTATTTGATGTTTTTCCTTTTTTTTTTTTCTAATTATTGATATGTTTTTGTTTTTTTGATTTAATTCAGAGAGATCGAAGGGTCGAAAACTAGCCGTTGCGATGGGCACAAGCCTCGGTGTCTCTACGCTTCTTCTACTAACTGTTTCCTTCTTACTATGGCGGCGCACGAAAAAGCAGAAGCACAAATTCGTGCTTGGTATAAATGGTGATTAATTTGCCCCTATCAAATACTTATATTTATTCAAAAGTTAATGAATTTTTACGATTTTAATGAACTCTTTTTTTTTTTCTTTTCTTTTCTTTTTTTTCAGAGACGGAGTACGACGACGACGGAGAGGTGGTGGCAGCGCCGGGGAATCTGCGGCAGTTCACGCTAAGAGAGTTATTACACGCAACTGACGGTTTCAACCGTCGGAATGTTATCGGGAAGGGCGGGTTCGGGAACGTGTACAAGGGGCGGTTGTCGGACGGGACGGCGGTGGCGGTGAAGCGGCTGAAGGACGTCGGCGGCTCTTCGGGCCGGGGGAGGCGCAGTTCCGGACCGAATTGGAGATGATCAGCCTCGCCGTACACCGTAACCTCCTCCGCCTCATCGGCTTCTGCGCCGCCCCCGGCGAGCGCCTGCTCGTCTATCCGTTCATGCCTAACGGCAGCGTCGCCTCCCGTCTTCGCGGTACGTGCATAAATCATTCAAAATAAAATCGCCAAATTAATTATATTTTAAAACTTGATGCAAATAATTAAAAAGGCCCCTCATCTATTGACATTTTCAAAATTGCGCCCTCAACTTTTTTTTTATCATACTCTGTTAACTTTTTTTTTTTTTTGAAATTAATTAAATTTTAGTTAACAATAATAAAAACAAATTAGAACTAGAGTCTCAGTAGAATTAAATAAAAATTGAGGGGCTTTTTACAGGACGAGTCATGGTTGAGGGGTCTCAATGCATTTTTACCAAAAAAATATTGTATAAAGTGAGCGTGGGCCCTACCTGGGGAGTCTCGTCTCTCTCTCTATACCCCGCAACGGTGCGTTGGTCCCGCATAATAGCCTTATGCGGTCACGTGGGCCCACCCCGTATAAAAAATTTGGTTTTGTGTACGCAGTCGTTATCATCACCGTACGACGGTGATCGCACGGCTAATGATGACGCGCATCGGTCTCACGGTCCTGATTTTGACCGTCGTTGTGGACCCCACCAAATGCTCTTCTTTCCTCTTTTTCCTTTTTTTCCTCCTTTTTATTATTTTATTATTTTATAAGTTATCATTTTTCCTCGAGAGAAATGATGTGTCTTAAAAATTTTATATAATATATGCTAATAAATTAGCAAAGGTGAAAATAAACTTAAATTATCTGAACTGGAAAAAAAAATTCATATTTATACAACTAAAAAAATAAATATACATCTCAATCCTAAAATTCAAAAAATTTTAAATAACTTTTAGTAAAAATAAAAAAGAATTGATGTCACAAGTAAAAAAAAATAGTAGTCTTTAAATGAAGAGAGTGTTAAAATATAATTTTTTAAAATTTTAATTTTTTTCGTCTCATTTTTCAATTTGTTTAATTTGAGTCAGTCAATTATACTTATACTTTAAAATTTAAGTTAGTCGTGTATTTTAATAAATTTATAGTTGCGAGAATTGAATAAAATATACTAACTTAACATGTAAAAATAAACAACGCATTTAAATTTTGAAGTCAAAGTGTCGTTGGGTGACTCCAATCAAACTAAAAAAATAGGTAGTTAGATCAAAATTTAAAATATTAGGTGACTCAAGATGATAATAAAATCAAATTGAAAGATTTAGTGAATTCAAAATTTGAAAAGATTGAGTTGCTGACTCAAAATCGTTCATATTTCTGATAAATTCTTTGCTCTTTTTACCTATTAGTAATAATTTGAATGTCCTTATATAATGCACATCTTGTGGACTGCTGATGATATATTAATGTAACGGATTTTAATTGATTTGTGCACAGGTAAGCCGCCATTGGACTGGAACACGCGGAAGCAAATTGCGGTGGGGGCGGCGCGGGGGCTGGTGTACCTGCACGAGCAGTGCGACCCGAAGATCATCCACCGTGACGTCAAGGCCGCCAACGTGCTGCTCGACGAGCGGTGCGAGGCCGCGGTGGGCGACTTCGGGCTCGCGAAGCTGCTGGACCACGGCGAGTCCCACGTGACCACCGCCGTGCGCGGGACCGTCGGCCACATCGCCCCGGAGTACCTCTCCACGGGGCAGTCGTCCGACAAGACCGACGTCTTCGGGTTCGGCGTCCTGCTGCTGGAGCTCGTCACCGGCCGCCGCGCGATCCCACCGCCGGCCGAGCACGCCAACAAGGGCGGCTGTGGCGGCGGCGGTGGCGGCATCATGCTCGACTGGGTACGATATTTCAATTTCGTCCTCGCTGTTTCAATTGCACCTGTATAGCATCGATAAGTTTATTCAGTAAAGAGAAATGCTAAGTCTACAATAAAATAAAATAGACTTTTAGGCGAGTTCATGTTATGATGTAACAAAATCAACTTTTATTAGGGTTAAATTTAACTATACATTTGAACTAAAATTGAGGTGAAAATTTTATATTAAATTGCTATAATTAAAAATACATATCAAAATTTAGGAGTCAAATTCAATTGATTACTACATGATACTTCTATATATGAGTAAATATAAAGTTAGAATACTTTTAAAAGTAAATAGAGACGTTTATTTTCACATTGGTTCCAACAATAAAGCATTCGATTCAACGATCAACTCTATTTAATATGATCTAAAATTATTTAATTTTTTTTGAAATTAAATTTTGATAATTTTATTATATCATTTGCCTAATGATCAAGTAATTTGGAATTCAGCTCATATTTATTAGCCATTAAAATGTGCCACTTTTTAGACCACTTAAAATACTAAGCAAATAATATGAAAATTTTATGAAATTTGAAACCTAAAACATTAAATGGTATTTAACTACGCTGATCGTCAATTCAGATGCCTCGTTGGAGGAAATGACAAGAAAAATAAACAGTCTTGTTTACTCCTATAGGTATTTAATTTAGCTCAGTAATATTAGTAACTAAAATTATTAAATTTTGATAAAAATTATCTATGAGTATGATAAAATTTTTAATTTATCTTTATTTTTTTAATTATAATTTTCAAAATACAGGTGAGAAAGGCCCACCAGGAGAAGAGAGTGGAGCTACTAGTGGATCCGGACCTCGGCCCGACCTACGACCGGATCGAAGTCGCCGAGATGGTCCAAGTGGCCCTCTTGTGCACCCAATACCTCCCGGCCCACCGGCCCAAGATGTCGGAGGTGGTCCGAATGCTCGAAGGCGACGGCCTCGCCGACAAGTGGGAGGCTTCAAATCGGCCGCCGCCGCCACCGCCGCCGCCCCCTCCGACCGACGATCCTCTGAGTGCGTACGAAAATACCTACATGATTCACTACGACGACGATGGTTACTGGAACGACGGCGATTCCCGGTCGATCGATGAGGTAGAAGAGATGGAATTATCTGGCCCGAGATAGAAAAATCGACACGACACGACACGGCACGGCACGACACGGTCCACTAACACCGTAGTTGAGTAAATTAACACTTAGCAAGTGAGAGAATTCCTCAAATTGGTTTTTAATTATGTTATTAATTATTATTATATGTCATTATTTTTCTCTACTTTTCTAGAGAAATGTAAAGAGGGATGTAGTTTTTCTTTTATATTTATATATATATTCCAGCTATAGTGCTTTTAAAAGCACAAAGCATTTGATACTTTTAAGTTTTTCGCCGTTAGATTTATCTCTTTGATTACTTTCATCCGTTAGATTGTAATATTTAACTAACCACCGATTCAATCTGAAATGACTATATAAATTCGAAGAGATCATTATCATTCTAACCGCACATCTCTGAATTCTAGAGTTTATATGCAATTCTCGCAATTATAAATTTACTAAAGTAAGCAATTAGCTTAAATTTTAAAATAAAAAAATTGTTAATTAATTCAAATTAAATAAATTAAAAGATTAAATAATAAAAATAAAATTTTAAAAGATTAGATAGTTAATTTAAATGGACTAAAATTTCAATTAAGTTCTATATATATTTTTTTTCTTTTCTTTTTTTCTTTTTTTTTATGTTGCAACTTTTATTGAAAGAGAAAGTGGGGGATTCCCTTCGAATTTTTCAGAGGCTCTTATTTTTATACCTGTGATATTTTATTCCAAAAATTATACGGACCGTTTGATCTTGGTCAGAGCAATGATCAGAGTGGGAGAATGTGGGGCCCTGTGGGCTCGAACTTTATTGGTTGGCTGGGACTCTTGTATTTCTGTGAATGCCCCCTCAATCATCTTACTGAAGTCACATCTCTAGTCAATTATATTTTTCTTAAAAAATATATAATTAAATTAAATTTAAAAAAAATTATAATAGAATGATTGAACTTCGGAACAATTTAATTGATTGGAGACACCGCATCACATCATGTAACCATTATATTTTGAGAGAGATAGGTAGCACGCTATCTGTTTCGTTTATTTCATTTAGAAATAAACTTAACTAGAATTGTAAATCAACTAGGATTCAAACTTGGGTCTCGGGTACCAACCACCAAGTCCTTTGCCACTTGCTCTAGGGATGGTCGGTGTAACTGTTATATTTTAGATTTGGGTAAACTTCAAATACCGCATGTAGTTTCGTATTTTCTCACTTTAGTATCATGTAATTTAAAGTGTATCAATTTAGTACCCTGTGGCTTCAAAATTTTTTTTTTTCGTCAGTCCCTCTGTTAACTTTTCGTTAAATCATATACCCACCTATAGTTTATCGAATATTCACTTTAGTCACCTTTAGTTTTAACTTTGTTACTGATTTAATGAAAAAAATTAATGCAGGGGATAACAAAAAGAGAAAAATAAAACCACAAGGCACGAAAGTGATACACTTTAAACCATATGGTATTAAAGTGAGAAAATACGAAACTATAAGTATGGCATTTGAAGTTTTTCGGATGACAGATCCAAATGCAACATTTTTTTAAAAAAAAATATTTAAAAGTACAAAAATATTTTTTTATATAATTTAAGATTGGTAAAAACGTACGCAATTTATATAAATTATCAACTATTTTGAATCAGCTATTCAATTTTTTAAAATTTTAATTTTACTATCTAATTTTTTAATTTGTTTGATTTGAACCCATCGAGAGGTACTTTGACTTGAAATATATAGTATTTGCAGAGATAAACGACATATTAAAGTTTTGAAGTCAAAATAGAGGCTTTTTTATAAAATGACCCTCCAGAATTCAAATTTGGCAAAATAATCCTACCAAAATTTTATTTGCAAAGCTAAGCCTCCTTTCGCCACGTGGGCGTCACGTCAGATATTCCTCAAAAAGACGGTGAATCGTTCACCGTTTTTGTTATATTTGTTGTGAAGACGGTGAATCATTCACCGCCTTCATAAGGCGGTGAACCATTCACCGTTTTTAGTACAAATCCTTACTCTGATGCACAAATCTTTTCAAGTCCAGAATATGGTGTTCTTGATACGACGGTGAATCATTCACCGTCTTCATAAGGCGGGAGAAAACGGTGAATCGTTCCCCGTCTTTTCGAGGGCACAGGAACGGCGGACTTGAAAAAACAGAAAAGAAAAATTTTGTACTAAAGACGGTGAATAGTTCACCGCCTTTCACAACAAATATTACAAAGACGGTAAACGATTCACCGTCTTTGTGAGAAAATCCTGAGGTGGCTCCCACGTGACGAAAGGAAGGTTAGTTTTATAAATAAAACTTTGGCAGGGTCATTTAGCCAATTTTGAGTTTATGGAGGGTCATTTAAAATAGTTGATAATTTTTTTTTTTCGTCAGTCCCTCTATTAACTTTTCGTTAAATCATATACCCATCTACAGTTTATCGAATATTCACTTTAGTCACCTTTAGTTTTAACTTTGTCACTGATTTAACGAAAAAAATTAATGGAGGGGATAACAAAAAGAGAAAAATAAAACCACAAGGCACGAAAGTGATATACTTTAAACCATATGGTATTAAAGTGAGAAAATACGAAACTATAAGTATGGTATTTGAAGTTTTTCGGATGACAGATCCAAATGCAACATTTTTTTAAAAAAAAGAATATTTAAAAGTACAAAAATATTATTTTATATAATTTAAGATTGGTTAAAACGTACGCAATTTATATAAATTATCAACTATTTTAAATCAGCTATTCAATTTTTTAAAATTTTAATTTTACTATCAAATTTTTTAATTTGTTTGATTTGAACCCATCAAGAGGTACTTTGACTTGAAATGTATAGTATTTGTAGAGATAAACGACATATTAAAGTTTTGAAGTCAAAATAATGTTGCCCAACTCAAATCAAACAAATTAAAATATTAAATAGTAAAATTAAAAATTTAAAAAATGAATAGTCGAATTAAAATGGTCCATAGCTCAGGTGAGTTCTGTATTGTTAAATATCAAAAAAATAGGTGCATATCGTTCTCTAACCGCTTAAAATTTTAGAGTACAACGATTGTTTCACGTAGTATCAAAATAAAAAGTTATGAGTTTGAGTCACGTGAGGCTTCTAATATTATTAATTTTGTTTCACATATGAAATTGCATGGCTGTTTCAAATGTATAATTTTGAAAGGTCGTGTATGAGTGCCGGAATGCGCGGAGGAATGTACAGTAGCGTGCCCTCCGCGTCGCAGCCTTTGCAGGCGGCGGCAGCAGCTGTTTGCAGTCACGGCTGCCTGGAACCGCACTTCCAGCGGGACAGCCGGCCAGCAGCTTGGCGCGGAAACCGATGCGACGTGGACTGCGAGGCAGTCGGGAATGTGCTCTTGGTGGGGCAGCAGTACGTACGATGGGAATATCTGCGATAAAGAAGTAAAAAAAGACGTTAAAAATGATCTGGCGAGATTTGCACGTCCACCTACGATTTCCACAGCGATACTGTTCGATATTTGGGCTCCCCATATGTGTTCTTGGGGAAAACGGTCACTAGTGAGGACTGTTCAATGGAATGCAATGTAAAAATATCATGTAAATAATTGAAAAGCAAGAAAATAATATATAAAGATACGAGTTCAGTTATAATATTTTTAAAAGCACGTAGCATTTGGTGCTTATAAATTTTTGGCTATTAAATTTATTCCTTTGATCATTTTCATCCGTTAAACCATACTATTCAACCAACCACTTACTCAACTCTAGAGAACCACTATCATCCTAACTACTTACTAAACACTAGAGAACCACTATATATCATCCTAACCATATGTTTCTTAATCTAAATACTAAAAACCTACAAGCACCAATAACTTGTACTACTAAAAGTATAGGAGCTCAATTCATAAAGATATATATTACAACAAGTAAACTTTAATTTGCCATTATGTCCTTTGACTTATTCCTAGTTTGTTATCTTGTGGTTGAAAAATTATCACTTAACTATTATGTAATTTTATCATTATTTTTATCCGAAACATTTATTGTCAAATAGGATAGGAAAATAAAATTATGTGCCAACCACAAAATAGTCAAGTGTAACTTCTTGAACCACATAATGACAAAGTAAGAAATAAGCTAAATCATAGAGTAGTAAAATAAAATTTTTTAAACAACAGAATGCAAAAGTAAAAATAAACTAAACCTAGGGAGGGCAAATTGTAGTTTACCCATTACAACTTAATTAGATGAAAAAAAGAGAAAGAATTTTAAGATAAGAAGCGGAAATTCTTATGGAAATCATCATAGCAAATTTCGTGTTCCAGCTTTTGATTTAAAGGTTCAAAAAGCTCATTCTAAATTCTTACCACAATAAAAGACTCCAAACATTTTGACAACTTAAAAAACCAGGCACGTCGTGTACATTATTACATCCACAAATTCGCATATGTAGAGGCAATTCAAATTCATTATTACACCCACAGATTCGAATACTCTGAGGGCTCAAGCAAGCTACTACCATTAGTCCTCATTAGCATGAACAGGCCTACCCTAGCAATTTTTATTTTGTCCAAGTTAGTATTTCAGTACATGATATTTTTCTAAGCTCTGATCTTAAACTCTTGTTTTTTTAGTAATGAAGGCTCTAAATGCTTCACCATCTCCATAATGTTTCTTTTCTTTAACCATTTAAGTTCCGGCATAGCTGGGACAGTGTAACATTTTGATGTCTTCATATCATCATGCACAGTAAGCTGTATCTGCATCAAAACTGATTCCTGGCTCTAAGCCTCTGTAGTTCATCCTGCGCGCATATCAGCCTGCACGAATGAAACCGATGTATCTTAGAAATGGGCACACATATTTGTGTCTAGAATGGCGTCTGGTCGTTCTTGACAAGGTCAATACCTCCACTGCAGATCAGTGACTTCTTGTATCAGTTCCTTCTCTCTTTCTTGTGCTGCTTCTAACTGCAAGAGAGGAGTTCTTGCAATCGATCACTAAGAAATACACAGAATAAAAAAACTCTAGATAAATGACTTTGTTGCAACAAAGCTACTATAAAAGGTTCCTCCTGAATATTAACTAGATTTGCATTTGGGGCTTCAATTCCTAGGCAGCATAGTTATGCTATAGGGTGTTTCATCAAGTGTTAATAATGAAGCCACTGCAATATGAAACCGATTTGGTCTATGGAAGCCTAACGCGATATCAAAGATATATCTATATTTCATAGGGAAAAGCAGCTTGACTGATATTAGCATATGCATTGCTAACAAGAACGAAGAATAGATTGCATAGTTTGCAGGATCAAGAAAAAATTATTATAATTTACAACAAATATTGCTGTCGCTTACCAAAGACTTTTCAGTTATAATGGCAGACTTTTCAGTTATAATGGCAGGAACTGATGGTAATACTCCCTCAGGGGAACGACTCGATGAAGATGCAGAAACAGGTGATTGCTCACTAATGCTCAACTGCTTCATCAAACTAAGAATATTGTCCTGAAATAGAGAGAAGATAAGAAATGTAAAAGGGCATCAACAAAAAAAAAAGAAAAAAAAAGAAGAAAAGAAAATACATACCCTTTGGAGCATATTTGCTTGCAAAATACCTTGCAGCTGTGGGAAAATAGAATAACCAAGAAGGCTTGATGTATAACCAGCTGTTGAAGGGATGCTTATTGTCGGAAGCTGAGAAATCACCTGTGTCATAAGTTACATATATTGTTTTTGAAACAAGAAAAAGTAAATGATTCTGCCAAACTTTCACGCTTTGATTGCACAAAACTTAGCAACTTATCTGCAACGATGCTAGGATGCATCAGAAATTATTTATTTCCCATTAGCCGCTAAGAGACGAGCAGAATATAGCTGAGTATGTCATAGACTACTGAGGTGTAGCAAATATTATGATGAACTATAGAATGAATATTGATTATCACAGCTTATTCAGCAAAAATTCTAGTCTTTCAAATATATGTGTCTCGACTGAAGTAATAACTAATACATCCTCGAAACATATTATCCTAAAGTATTGCATCTATTTTTAATCCAGAGTACTCTTACATATTTCCGTAGAAATGCAGGGAATGGCACTTTCATAGAAAGTAACTGCCATAGAAATAATAGATAGAACTGCTACTAACCTGCATGCTGTGGCTCTTTGGGATGCCAATAGATGGAAGAGCCTTGAGAAGAGGGAAAAAGAACTGCATTAAAACCAAATTGAACCAACAAGGAGAAAGTGTGCTTTTAGAATACCTTATCTAGGTCAATATTCTCAGAGGTCACTTTAAAACGACCCTTCTGCTGTACAACTGGAGGTTTTGATTTATCATCACTATCATCAGCATTCGATGCTGCAGCAAGAATGTCACAGATATAAATCAAATTTTGGTTACAGCAGTACAGGGACCTTATATTGCAACATCCTTTAAATGTGCACACCTGCTGGTTTGGATATTTTAAGTATTCCTTCAGTAGATTCTTCATCTACTACATTGGATGGCACTCCGTTGCCTTTCTCTATGCCACGCATGCTATGTTGGTGTTTCAAACTGAAAGAACCAAACAGTAGTTAAATCATGTCTAAGCAAAAACAAAAACAACAGAATGCATGAATATGCAAATCTAAATAAAAAGAGGATCCACATCTATGAAAACAAAAACACGCATCACTCAAAATTTGCAATGTTTAGTTTAGTTGGGGAATAACAATCACACAAGAATCACCACTGACTTCAATCAGGAAGTGAAGGTCTACTCTCCAATTTACTTGCTCTTTTCTCTTTTGGCCCTTCTACTTTTCTTTCTCTCTCCCCAATTTCAGTATTATGGCTCACAAATTACGAATCACAACCCTAGTACAACTGCTTGTTTATTTAGTTTTAACTAAGAATAATGGGATATACATATAGGTAGGTACAGCTTGGTTCAATGATAAATTTAGGTTGGATAACCTTTTTCAATCCCTGGCTTATCCTCTTATCCCAGGGTAACCAAAAATGAAGTGAGTTTAATTTTTGGTTTGTGGAAATAATTGTAATAATGACTATAATGTAACGATAATGGGATAAATGTGGATAGGCAAGAAATATTGTTCAAGGAAAAGTACAAGATTATATTCCTTGAATTCTGTAACTCTTGATGGTAGATAATAAAAGATAGTGTGACCTTCAAAATTCAAAATAAAAAAGACAAGTTGCTCTAGACAGAAATGAAGCACTATGACTATGACAAACAGAATATAGCGTACAGAGCGAAACCTCATAGAGACTTTGCAGCATGGGGCTATTGTAAACAGAACATAAATTGCATTCAAACTTCAAAATCCAAAGCCAGCGAAAAGGTTGGCAGTTGAAATCCAATTGTAGGCCATGTTAATATTGTACAAATATGATGAGAGCCTAGTAACAGAGATGACTGCCACATGCAATGTCTTTTGTAGTTGTATGAAATTTAACATACCTTGGCAGTTTTGATAAAGAAGAAATATCTGAGGAGAAAGAACTTGTAGAAAACCTCCTTTCATGAAAAGAATTAGCCGGAACACTCACAGCATTTTTTTCATCACTCACTGATTCATAACTTTCAGCAACACAATTTTCTCTGCAATTTCCATTTGATATAATATCATGCTGACCAGCTGTACCATTAGTCTTAAACTCGCTATCAGATGCATCAGATTTAGTGCTGTACCAAAAAGGAGAAAAATCAATTTGCTTCACTTTTCAAGACTGTATATCTGTATTGGAGATAATTCAGGACATATATCTGACTATGTACCACTTAATTCAACTTGCAAAAGTAACCTTAATGAGGGATTCTTTATACAAGTGATGGTTTTCTGACCAAAATCATTCTTACTTCACCATGACACCTTGGCCTTAGGGCTTGCTCACGTGTCTGGCTGAGATATAGCAGCACTGAATAAACAGATAGGCATGTAGCACAGGGTGCCAGCGTGGATGCTGCACCATGTTAACAAGCTATCTGCATGGCTCATGCTGATATATGCTGATCAACATGGTTGGCACAGCCATCCATGTGCAAAACAGTGTAAAACAAGGTTTCAAGTGGCTGTTCAGCAAGGAGCGTTGAATACCATACTAGTCCAATATTTTCAACAACAATTTTGACGTTTTATTCCAAACCCCATTATACTACTATTCATGCATTTGCAATCATCCAAGTTTGATAAAATGGAAGTTTTTCATGAGGGGAAATTGATTTCCCAATTTGTTCCCTTGTTTTCACCTAATCCAATTAATTTTACAATGACTAGATGAAATTAGCTAGGCGTCGTGGACACAACAACTCAATTGCTTCAAAAAACTAGGACACGGATACGGCATAGACAATGCTAATAGAATATAATATTATTAATATAATAATATGTTAATTATATATAATATATTAGTTTTGCTAAAATATTATTATATTTCTCATATGAATGAAAGTTCATAAAATTCTCATTGATAGTTCATATATTATAAGAAAAGAAATACATAATTTATTTATACTGTTCAAAAAGAGTACATATGCTTTCATTAAAGAGCCAAAGTATTTATCATCTTATATTATATATGCATAAAAAGAGTAAAATAAAAAAATATATACTTTTTCAATGGCATGTGCCATGGCACGTCCATGTCGGACATGAAGCCACGTCTGTGATGCATAGGAAATTAGCGACACAATTTATAGATCTTTTTGTTTATCCATTGTAAGCATCACAATACATTTACATTGAAGATTTCAATGAAATTGAGAATAAACTTGGGAGCAGTTTGCCATTCACCAAATTTTTAAGTCCAAATAAAATAACAGCCCATATTGCTTTCATGGAATTTATTTGAAATAAACAACTAATCAATTGACAGAGTTAAAAAGATTAGATAAAATACATTTAGGAACAAATGGAATAAAATATCGAAAAAAAAACTACAATCCCTATGCAGATACAGGGCAGGCACATGGTTGTTATACCAGCAGCAGAAAATGCATGCAGACATGTTGGAATACTGGGCCATGCCAACTAATGGTTTGCATGCTAAAGTTACAACCTTAATGTAAAATAAATTGCCTCAAGCTACTGACATACTCATGGAAGATAGTATAAGTTATTTTCACATGGATCTCTGTGGAGAATTAAAAAACAAGGTGTAGCATCTCTCAACATCATAAAAATTAAATGGTGGAAGCCAATATTTACCTCTGAGAACTAGTTTGATCGGGTGATGAAATGGGAGTGAATTTGTTTCGGGCCATTACATCATCATTTTCCTAGCAATCTTGCTAGCCGTTAGAGAACAGTCAACATATTTTACCTTCTTAAATCACCATCTATATGAAAGTCGAAACTTACCGACTCCATTTCGTATTTCAATGAGCAACTGGCGGCAAACGGCGAGCTTTCTTGGTTCCTTTCATGTGATGCATCGATCTCAAACAAAGAACTTGCGCACCCTTCAGGATCTTTAATTGGAATATTATCCTCATTATCTGGAAGCTGAAGAATAATGAAGTTTATTATAGGAAACTTCAACTGAATTCTTTTTTTTTTTTTTAATTAAACACGGAGCACCCTATTTGAGAGTAAACAAAATACAAAATACATGGTAATAGGAGAACAGTGAATAAGCTTCCCACTCCTCCATTTCTCCCTAATCCCTCAGGAATGAATTCCAAAGGTTAACAGAGGATAACACTTTATTACCCACTGAATTCTTGGAAAGAGTAGTGATCCCTCAGGAATAACTTCAACTGAATTCTTGGAAAGAGTAGTGAGGCCACACACTTACCAGTGAAGCTTGAGCCTTCAAGTCCTCAATGTCAAAGTTCCAACTGCTGATTCCTCTTTTGTACTCATTCTACGAAAAGTGAAATGAAAAAATTAGCTCCTAATTACAACTATGAAAAGAGAATTATCATTTGATATAAAAAACTGTGATTTTAAGAATGCAAAATAAAGAAAAGAGATGATTAACTCTTCAGGGCTATACCGACCGTCCCTAGAGCAAGTGGCAAAGGGCTTGGTGGTTGGTACCCGAGACCCAAGTTCAAATCCTAGTTGATTCACATTTCTACCTAAATTTATTTCTAAATGAAATAAACTAAGCGGGTAGCGTGCTACCTATCTCTCTCTCAAAAAAAAAAAAAAACTCTTCAGGGCTATCTTGTGGATTTAAGAGAAGAACAAATAAAGAAAATCCTTCTTAAGTACACTGACTTGCCAAAGGGCAATATATGGCTGAGCTTACGAGGTTCTCCCACATAATATCCTAGGTAGAACACTGCTAATTATATCCATGAACATTTTTTGAAAGGAATACTATCCATAACCATGATTGAAGACAAGCTATGTTCAGAAGGTTCTGGATAGTAGGAGAAAGACTGCAAATCATGTTGTGTTAGTGTGATTATGTGAGGGGATACACAGATTCTATTTTGCACCCATTCTGCTTTCTCTGAATAGTACTTCTCTTTTAGGGTAGTAGTCTAGTACTCTCTTCACCTTTCATTCAAACAAAAAAAGAAAAAGAAAAAACCATTAAAAATATCTTCAGTGGTATGTGCACATTGCAATGGTTTCCACTACCTGATCTCAGCTAATCTCAGAAAGAACAGGAGTGGAATATAATAATGAGCAAAATTAAACAGATGGTGGCATGTGCCATGAGAATTTTTCAGTCCTGATGAACAATACGAAACAAGTATCAGGGAGAGGAATATAATAATGATAGCAAAACCTGTGATATCTCTTCCTTTTCTCCATCTGGCATTTTCTTCTGTGCAAGCAAGTCTTCTTCTTTTTCCTGTTTATCAAGATTATAGCGTACAATACATTCATTAGAACCAAGAGCTAATTGCTAGTCTGTTATGATGAAAATTCAGCCATGATTCTAACCTTTAAAGCCTGATAACGATCACCAAGAGTGGGCAATCCCTCCAAAATTTTTCGATTTAGGAATTCTTGAGACCGAGCTTGCTTGAAGAAAGGATGCTTTAAGAGCTTTTTTGCAGAAGGCCTTTTCGAAGGATCTTTCACCAAGCACATACCGATCATTTGCCTAAAAAACTGTGATAGAAGATATATAGTTCATTATACTATATTTTTCAAAAATGAGAGTAATTGCTATATGTTTAGATGGGAACTCAGTGGATGAGTGAGGAAACACATTCAAACAGAATATATGCAGCGTTTGCTATAAAAAAAGAGTTATACCCGTGAGAATTTCCTGTCCCTTTCGTAGTCAAGGCCAGGCGGAGCATTTTGCAAGGTCATAAGCAAGACCTGTCAGGTGAACTAGATTTAAGGACTTCATATAAAGCAAAACTTTCCTTGCAATATCTTCCACAAAGGACCCTTTTAGTCATCTAACTCGCATGGACTCAACTATTATCTACTGAAATGATGTCTAGTGTGCATGACTGCACGTACTATAGATAAATACAAAAGCTATTGCATACAAACTCTTTACAGAATATCAAATATTTGATATCCTATTATCTATTCAAAATATACCTTCATTGGAGGATATTTGGAGAAAGGAGCATGACCATGAGCAAGTTCTAAGGCAGTGATGCCAAACGACCATATGTCTGCCCTGTATATCAATTATTAAAAGCATATGCATGAGAACATACTCACACCAAGGATTTCTGCATAAGAAGATAATGCGGTGACTAAGAAATGTCAATAGACCAACTTGAAATCATAGCCATGTAGCTGCTCCATCACCTCTGGTGCCATCCTATCAAAATAAACAAAAGATTTTGACCTGGAACATAGAAATTTAAGGGCATCTTAAGATGCTTCTGAGGTTAGAATAAGCACCAGCAAGGTGTCCCAACAAATGTATTCCTGGTGCGCTGTCTATCACCAGAATCAAAAAGGCAAGCAGAGACCCCAAAATCTCCAAGCTTAATTCCACCTCGTACATCAACTAGGATATTTCCAGCCTGCAAGAGAAGATAATATATCTCAATCTTAGTGAGTGAGTATATTCAGGAAAAGTCCAGAAAATTATTCATACTGCATGAAATTTCCAGCATTGACAGCACCATGAACAATGATATGGTTTCGCAGGGCACAAAGTTTCTCGTTATTATAGAGTGTAGGATCATTTATGCTTGTCCAAAATATCTATGAGGCCACGTTTATGATACAAAAATACAAGAGAAAAATAAAATTAAGGACACTTTATGTGAATGGGTAGCTTTCCACTTCTTAAAGCATCACCCTCATCTTTATCAATCTTCTGTCTGTTCTAATCAGTTTTTGGAAGCTTGGGCCACAGGAGTATCAGCCATTTGGCATTCTATTATCCTCTCCTTTACACAACTTCAAACTTGCTCTAAATCTTTGGCCACTCATTTTCCTTCATGTTCAGCATCTTTTACTTAGCCTTCTAAAGCAACTGCTTCTGAGCGCAAGCACGACTATTCATCTCCATTTAGCAGCTTACTAGATGAATCACTGCTATATTAACAGAAGCAACCGGCTCATGATTTTGTGCAGTCCATGTATTAGCGCTTTAGATTTACATAATTAGCTGTGTCCCCTTCGGACAATGGCTGTATGTTCAATGGATGTTTTCTCATGTAATCACTTGAAAAAAAGAGAAAAGTATAGTATGGAACAATCCATTTGGCAGATGAGACAACTGTAGCAATGGCAATTAGGAGGACACTTAAAACACTTCGCAGAACAAGATAGCAAATACAGGATGAAACAGATTTCCCCATCAATTATTATATAGTTCTATTGAACATTCTGCTGACAATATAGCAAAAGCAGGAATTGAGTGCTCAAGAAAAGCTCCCAAACCATATAGGAAGAAATTTGATAAGCCAAATTTCACATCGCATGCTGAACTTTATTAACTACAAGGTTGGTGCCCGCAATCAATCGAAAGAAGTCACACTCAATAAAGAATTATACTCATTAAAAAATGGTGTATACAGTAAACAATCTCAAAAGCAAGCAAAATACCATTTGGATAGTAATCATCGAAGTTATAAGTTCACAAAACAACACATAGGCATACCAATATTAAGATTAGAATACCTATTTAGCATGAGATGCACTATGTGATTCACCCATTCAAGCGATAATGCTAGTGCAAGTAGTCTGTTTTTTCACAGGGCTAACTTATGGCAATGAAGCTAGAGGTAGTTGAGAAATTAAATCAGGTAATCGCCTGTCTTTGAAAATGATAAGCAAGTAATCGCCTGTTTTTTTTTTTTCTTAACTCTCTCTATGAGGCCTGGTTGCCTCTTTGTAGCTTAGACTACCTCCTAAATGAATGAAGTGGTAGCATGCTACATTTTTCTCAAAAAAAAGAAGAAGAGAAAATGATAAGCAAGTAATGACGACCAATCAATGCTTTTAGAAATAGATGCTCATTTACCTTTACATCGCGATGTATATGACCCTGTTGATGAAGATATTCCAAGCCCTTTAAGACTTCACGCAGCACAGTTGCAATCACAACTTCCTCAAAACCATTAGGATAGGCTGATTTCATTATGTGAAGACAAGATCCTCCAGCCATGTAAGGCATGACAACCCATAAGTTATGGTCATTTACAAAGGAACAATGTGCTTTCAGAACATTAGGATGGTCAATCAAGATCATAGTTTGTGCTTCACGGGTGATGTTTCCCTGTATAAAGAAAATGAAAGTCATTTAAAAGCAAGAACTACAGTAGAAGAAATCTTTCATGGAAATGCATTTTATATCCAGAGGATCTCATTGCAGCAGTACCATTCAGGAAAGAGTAATATCAGATTCAAGTGATGTCCAATAATTGGTAATTAAATAGTTACTTTTGTTACATAAAGTAGGTTTTGGGGTTGGGGGTTGGGGGTTGGGGCGGGGGGGGTCGGCGTGTGTGGGTGTGGGTGTGTGTTTAAATAAATGCCGTTCAAATGATCAAGATGCTGCGGTACTTAAAAGCACAGAAACAACGATATTGAGACCTCGCCTTCAACCAATCAGGTATGATGTTTCACAAGAAAACAGAGGAGTGTGTAATTAAAAAAAAAAAAAAGGATCTCTCTCTCTCTCAGAAAAAAAAAAAAGGCAACAAGCATCAGGAATATAACAAAGAAAATTATACATACCGTGATTAATATGCATCATGCTAATACTTACGATGACACATGATTGCTGCCATTAAGATAGTCCAGTAGATTAAATCACACATTTCGAAAAAAGTCTAAAAAGAAGAAAAACAGAGGATGCATTTCGCTGCATTAGTGTTTTTCTTTTATTCTACCAATTTTTAAAATTTTCATTTATTTTTCTTACTAATATAAAATTAAAACTGTGTTCAGAAGTAGCCACTTTCATAGACAATTATTCAAATACAAAATAAGCATGTTCATTATATATTAAATCAATGACATAGAGAATAAAACAACAGAACGGTTGCATGTATTTGATCGATTAAAAAGATATAATACAACAACTTTGCATGTGCTCAACCATCCTTTCAAGCTCAACACAGCATGTATGCTTGTCGATCTGCATGTATAAAGTGATAAAAAATTCTGAATACTTATTATAACCTCTTGTTCCAAAGGTAACAAGATCAAATTGATCCGATAATAATTGTTTCTAATACACACTTGAACGGGAGATTAAGAAAAGAACGTTTAGCAGTAACTCTAGTCGATCGATCAACGAGCAATCGTATAACAAGATTTCAAATCCTACAAGATCTGGATTTCATATCGATAATTAGCATCGAAAAGAAGGGGAAAGAAAAACAAATTGAAAACACAAAGTTACTCATTCCCGATTCGAACCATACCAGATCGCTACTATCCCGCTCGAAGTCGAGGATCTTGATCGCGACGATCTCATTGAGGGGGACGCAGCGGGCCCGATAAACGGACGCGCTCACCCCCTGCCCGACGATCTCGTAGAGCTCGTAATCCTCCGCCCGGATCGGGTACTTCTTCCTCTCCATTCGCTCGAATCTCCACACCGCAACGCCAAATCGATCGATCGCGCGTTCACAGATCGGGGATCATCTCCTCCGATTTGCAAACCCTAGAGCCGCGATCGCTCGATCGGATCGAAGAGGTGGAGGGGAAAGGGGAAAGGGGGAATGGATGGGAATGGAGAGAGAGAGAGAGAGAGAGAGAGAGAGAGAGAGAGAGAGTTTCTCGCTTTCTCGTGAAGGGGGTAGAGAGGGAGGGGTATCGCGTGGTGCGGAGACAACTATGAGCTCTTTTTTTTGTATTTCGTTTTCGTTGCGCGCGGAGGGGGGGAGGGGGGGTGGGGGGTTTGTTATGCAACCACGGGGTGGGGATGGGCGTGGCGTTTGTATGGTAAAAGCGCGCCACATGGAGCGGAGGTGACGGGGTTCGTTTACGTTCGGGAGATTGTGGAGCGTGGACCGGGTTCACCACGTCAGCAGTTGGGTGCCTGATACTGTTCACTGGACCTGGACTACCACGTCATCTGTAGACAATACAAATGTTCCCTCCTTTATTATTATTATTATTAAGGGAAAACTTCAAAAGCCCCCTTGTAGTTTTATTTTTTTTCACCTGTAGTTTAAAATGTATCAAGTTAGTACCATGTGGTTTATCACTTTATCACTTTAGTATCCTGGGGTTTAAAGTGTATCAAGTTAGTACCCTATGATTTTGTACTTTATCACTTTAGTACCCTGTGGTTTCTCACTTTATCACTTTAGTACCCTCTGGTTTAAAAACCACAGGGTACTAACTTGATACAAAATTAAAACCATAAGATACTAAAGTGATAAAGTGCAAAACCATAAGGTACTAACTTGATACACTTTAAACCACAGGGTACTAAAGTGATAAAGTGAAAAACCACAAGGTACTAACTTGATATACTTTAAACCACATGGTACTAAAATGATAAAGTATGAAACCACAGGAGGGGTTTTTGAAGTTTTCTCTATTATTAAGGATAAACTTCAAATACCACCTCTATGGTTTCGCAGTTTCTTACTTTAGTACCCTGTGGTTTAAAGTGTATCAAGTTAGTGTCGTGTGGTTTCATTTTTATCTTTTCGTCAGCTTTTTCGTTAATATTTTGTTAAATTATATATAAAAAAAACTTTAGATATCTCATCTAGGTGTATCGAGTATTCACTCTAGTATCCTTTAGTTTTAACTTTATCACTGATTTAACGAAAAAAACTAGTAAAATCGATAGTAAAAAGATAAAAATAAAATCACATGGCACTAAATTGATACATTTTAAACCATATGTACTAAAGTAAGAAAGTGTGAAACCACAAGGGTGGTATTTGAAGTTTTCCCTGTTAGTAATTATTAATTATTTTTGTAGAACTAGGCTACTGTAGTATTAATAGCACCAAATTATTAGTGCTAGTAAGTTTTCGGCCCTTAGATGATAGTGATTTCCTAGAGTTGAGTGAGTGATTGGTTGAATAATATAATCTAACGGGTGAAAATGATTAAAAGAGTAAATCTAAGGGCGAAAAACTTTGTAGCACAAAGCGCCTAGTGCTATTGATAGCATAGTAGCTGAACTTTATTTGGTAAAGACATACAAAGTCTATTTGAACTGTTAATTATTTTAAAGGGTAAACTTCAAATACCATATCTGTGGTTTCACATTTTTTCATTTTAGTACCATATGGTTTAAAGTGTATTAATTTAGTACCATGTGGTTTCATTTTTCTCTTTTTGTCAGCTACTCCGTTAATATTTCGTTAAATTATTATATACAAAAAACTTCAGATACCTCACCTACGTTGATCGAATAATTACTTGAGTATCTTTTAGTTTTAACTTTGTAACTGATTTAACGAAAAAAAATTAGTGAAGGGAATAATAAAAAGAAAAAAAATCACGGGGTATTAAATTAATACACTTTAAATCACATGATACGAAAATAAAAAAGTGCGAAATCACATGGGTGGTATTTAAAGTTTTCTCTATTTTAAGTTAGTTATTCAATCTTTTAAAATTTTAATTGTACTGATTAACTTTTTAATATATTTAATTATCATTATTTTTTTTAAGTGTTCATGGAGGAGACAAAAAACATTTGAATCTGGCAAATCACTATGTTGGTCGCAGTTGCCTAATAATTTACTCAACATCCTATCTCTTATTGAAACTATAATTAATAATGAGATTGGTGCATGTCATTCTAAAATTTCAAAAATTAATACAAGAATAAGGAATGAGGAATGTGTTAAAACTAATTATGAATTTTTTTTCTAGCTATTAAATCAATTTTTTGAGCAGCATAGCATCAGAGCAAAATATTATAAAAGCCACATGATCGACATGTAAATTGGGCAAAAGTTTAGGGGTTGTGACAATTGTTTTTCCTTGAATAATTGACTTTTTTCTTTTTCATTTTTTTGAGAGATAAGTAGTACGCTACTTGTTTCGTTTATTTCATTTAGAAATAAACTTAGCTGGAAATGTGAATTAACTAGGATTTGTGATTGGGACCTCGGGTACCCACTGCCAAGCCTTTGCCATTTGTTTCAGGAACGGTCGATATAATTGACTTTTCTATTGAAGATGGAAAAGGTGGAGCAAAAGGTGGAATTGGCTTCCATGAGTGCAACAGGTCCTTCTATGTAATTATGTATAGTGTTTCATTTGATGTCTTAAACAAAATAAAAAGTCATAATTTGAGGCCCTTCCTCTCCTCAATTGGATGTAAGAGACAATGGGACATACATCACCCAAAGTTGACTTATGGTTTTATAAAAAGGTTGTGACCATGGATTTTTTTTTTTTAAAAAAAACTCTTCAATATTATTAATTTGGTAATGCCCATGACAAATAATTCTATTGGTACACCTATAAAATAGAGTAAATTTTATAACCTAACCATTGAAAGACTAATAACACTTTTACTAATTTTATCTATTTCTTTTGGAGTACTACAAAATAAAAAATAAATTTTTATGTCCTTAAATAAGATTTACATCTTACTTAGGCTTCGTTTGGAATTGCGGGGAGATAACGTTCCGTGTGGTGAGAAAGTACGTCGGAAAAGTACCATGTTTGTTTCCGTACGTAATATTGCGTTCCGTATATCGCAATGAGTCAGTTACGATATATTTTCTGCGGTCCCACCGGAAAATAAAAAGTCATAATTTTCTGCGGTCCTTCTATGTATTGTGTTTCATTTGATGTCTTAAACAAAATAAAAAGTCATAATTTTCCTCTCCTCAATTCGATGACAATGGGACATACATCACCCAAAGTTGACTTATGGTTTTATAAAAAGGTTGTGACCATGGATTTAAAAAAAAAAAAAAAAAACTCTTCAATATTATTAATTTGGTAATGCCCATGACAAATAATTCTATTGGTACACCTATAAAATAGAGTAAATTTTATAACCTAACCATTGAAAGACTAATAACACTTTTACTAATTTTATCTATTTCTTTTGGAATACTACAAAATTAAAAATAAATCTTTATGTCTTTAAATAAGATTTACATCTTACTTAGGCTTCGTTTGGAATTGCGGGGAGATAACGTTTCGTGTGGTGAGAAACTACGTCGGAAAAGTACCATGTTTGTTTCCGTACGTAATATTGCGTTCCCTATATCGCAATGAGTCAGTTACGATATATTTTCTGCGGTCCCACCGGAAAATGTAAAAGCATATCCCTATATGTTTTTTTCTCAACTCCATTTTATCTAATAGCCTTTGATAGGCTTCAATACCAAACTAAGCCTTATAGGGTGTATTGATAGTATTTTTTATAATAGTACGGTTATTATACTTTTTGGAAAGTACAAGTGAGTTGGTGTTTCTAACTTTTTGGCCTTTGAATCAATCTTTTTTGGCCAATTTGCATAAAAAATCCACTTATTTTGGGCTTTTGCAAAATCGGGCCATCTTTTTGGCTTTTGCAGATTCGGTCCGCTTTTTCAGCAAACTGACCAAAATATCCTTATACCTTTTTCTCTTTCCTCTTTCTCTCTCCTCTTTTTTTTCTCTCGTTCTTTTTTCTTTTTCTTCCCAGAGAGCGGCGAAAACGGAGCGGAGGTGCCCTTATACCTTTTTCTTTTCTCTTTTTTCTCTCATTCTTTTTTTTCTTTCTCTTCCCAAAGAGCGGTGAAGACAAAGCGGCGTCGCCACCGGCGCCCCCACCTTCCTCGCCTCCGATCCCCCTAAGGCCGGACTGTGACTTTTTTTTTTTGCATTTTTCTTTTCTTTTCTTCTCTGACTCTCCTCCACAGTTTTCGACGACGGCGCCTCTCTCGCTCTTCCCTGCCCTTCCCGTCTCTCCTTCTCCCTCCTTCTCTGCTGCCTCCGACGACGATGCATCTTCGCCGACACCGACGCCGACACCGTGGAGATCACTGCGGCGCTGCAGCCTCGGAGTGGGGGGTCTTTAGCGGCGTCGTCACCGACACCGTGGCTATTGACAGAGAGGGTGACAAAAAAAAAACAGAAAAAAAATAAAGATAAAAAATTATATAAAAAAAAGGATGAAGATGAAATTGTATCGTTAACTACAAAAAATTACAAGTTGCACTACTTAAGATGTAAACTGCAGCTTTAAAAAAAAAATTACACTTTTTAAATGAAAATTACACTCTTTGAAAGATATTTACAATGTTCTCTTCTTATTGCACTCTTTCAGATATAAACTGCACCCACTAAGATAAAAATTACACTCTTTAAATGAAAGTTGCACTGTTTTCTCCTCTTGTTGCATCGTTTCTCCTCTTGTTGCATAATTCTCCTTTTGTTACACTATTTTTTATCTAAACTGCACCCATTTAAGAGATATTTATACTGCTTCTCCTCTTGTTGCACTGTTTCTCCTCTTATTGCACTGTTTCTTCCTCTTTTAAGGAGAAACAGTGCAATAAGAGGAGAAACAGTGCAAAAAGAGAGAAGCAGTATAAATATCTATTAAAGATGTGTAGTTTAAAATAAAAAATAGTGTAATAAGAGGAGAAATACTGCAACAAGAAAAAAAACTCACCCATTTATCTTAAACTGCACTCATTTAAGAGATATTTAATCTGCTTCTCCTCTTGTTGCACTGTTTTTCCTCTTGTTGCACTGTTTCTCCTCTTTAAAGAGGAGAAACAGTGCAACAAGAGAAAAAAACAGTGCAACAAGAGGAAGAAGCAGTATAAATATCTGTTAAAGATGTGTAGTTAAAAATAAAAATAGTGTAACAAGAGAAAAAATGGTGCAACAAGAAAAAAAACTGCACCCATTTATCTTAAACTGCACCCATTTAAGAGAATATTTATACTGCTTCTCCTCTGTTGCACTGTTTTTCCTCTTGTTGCACTGTTTTCTCCTTTCAACAAGAGGAGAAACAGTGCAACAAAGGAGAAGCAGTATAAATATCTGTTAAAGATATGCAGTTTAAAATAAAAAACAGTCCGACCCCGTTCGCCGCGGCCGCGGCCGCTGCGCTGCGGCGACGGGATCGGGCTCGGGGTCGGCGGCGGACGCGGCGTCTCGACGTCGTCGTGTGGGAGAAGCAGAGCGCCTGGTCGGCGGCTTCTTGCCGGCGCGGAGGAGGGCAGCGCCGACGGAGAAGAACACGCGCGGTGCTGGTGCGGCGCCCGATTCGCTTCCGCCTCCCCCTCCTGCGCCCTGTCGCTTGGCCTCCCCTTCTTCTTCTTCGCCGTTGTCTTCTTCTCCGCATCCAACCCGACCCCATTCGCCGCGGCCGCTGCCGCCACGGCAATGGGATCGGGCTCGGGGTCCGCGGCGGCGGAGGAGAGGAGGAGGGGGTCGTGGGCGGTGGAGAGGAGGGTGAGGAGGGGGGCGACGGTGAAGAAGGATGGTGAGGAGGGAGGCGACGGTGAAGAAGAAGGCGACGGTCCGCCTTTTTTTTTTCGGCGAGAAAAAAAAAAGAATGACAGAAACGAAGAGGAGAGAGAAAGAGGAAAGAGAAAAAGTAATAAGGGTATTTTGGTCAGTTTGCTGAAAAAGCGGACCGAATCTGCAAAAACGAAAAAGGTGACCCGGTTTTGCAAAAGCCCAAAATAAGTGAATTTTTTATGCAAAAAGGCCATCTTTTTTATTGTTTCTTACATTTGGATTAATATTATTATCTTAGAAAAGCCACTCAATCCTAAGGAGGACCACTAGCATCCCGACTATACAATCCTTGATCGAAAGGTTAAAAAGTCAGAAGCACCAACCCCTTTATTCTTCTGAAAGCATAGTAGCTCTGCACTATATGTATATATATGTTTTTCTGAAAATTGATTAGACCATTTTAATTGAAATTATTATTTAAAATATTGTGGAGTATTCAATATGCTGTATTCATGTTTTTACTGAAAGTAGAGCGGGGTGAACTGATTTTTCGCCATAAATATCTATTTTCGTTATTTGGTTTTTATCATAACTACACCTTTATTTGAAACTCAAACTCCGTACAAGAGCATAATTGACTTTGGTGCAACCCAAGTTGAAGCCATCTAGATAAAAAAGGTAAAAAACAAAATAAAATAATTAATTTATCTCTCACACTTTAAATTTTTATATTATAAATTCTTGCCAAATAAATAATATAACTGAGAAAAACTTTATTTTCATAACAATACAAATAAATAATGACTAAAAAATAATTTTTTATAGTAACTCTAATTCACAAAAAAAAAACTTTTAAAATCATCATGCACAAATTGGTTGACTTCTTTCAACTTAATCCAACCAATAGAACGACACGTCACGTTACGCTCTCTACATTTTTATTTTTGCAGCAAAATTTTTATTAACGTCACCCAGCATGGTTGGTTAGTTATATTCTGGACGGCCGATCAAAAAGTTAGGGTTTAGTCCCTGCATTTTATTGGCTATTTATTATTAAATAAAATAGGTTAATAGATTCAGAAAAATAATAAGTTGACTTGTGATGTGGTCTATAAAAAAAAAAAAAAATCTAACTACAAGATACCCAATAAGAGACCTAAACATCTAGATGAATTAAGTTAGATCAAAATCGGTGAATACTGTAGCTGAGCTTTTAAATGCGACAGATATATTTTTTTTATCAGCATGTACTTTTGAAATATTAGTTAGTTAGCGCTTACAATCATACCCAACAATAGACCTAAATATTAAGATATATCAAGTTAAAGCAAAATCTATGAGCACTGTAGCTAAATTTTTAAATACAATGAATCTTTTTTTTTTTATGAGCATGTACTTTTGAAATATTAGTTAGTTAACGCTTACCAGCAACTATACATGCATCTTCATAAAAAGAAAAAAGAAAAAAGAAAAAAGAAAAAAGAAAAAAAAAAAAAGGTGAAAACGACTCCGAACAAAAGCGTACTCGATTTGTCTTTGAATCTTCTAGAAGGTTGCGTAAATTTTGCAAACAACACGCTAAAATACAGAAAATAGATAAAATACAAATACTCGTTTTTATATAAATATAGAAAATTTTTATATAAATATTTGTTCTTTTATTTTTATTTTCAACTTTTGAAAATTTACATTTTGTCCCTTTAAAATTTTAAAAATATTTTTAAAAATTGTAGCGTTAATAGAGAAGGCAAAATAGCTAAATTGTTTTTCCTTATTTCATAAAAAAAAAAATTAACATACTTGTGTTATTTTTAAGAATATTTTCGGTAGAAAAAAAAAAGATAGAGTGACGGAACCTGGCAGAGGGACAAAATGCATCGACTTAAAATTTTGAGGGAAACAAATTTAAATTTTTGAAAGTCAGAAAAACAGAAAGTAAAAAAATATTTATTTTAATTTTTTTTTCTATATTTTAGCCATATTTCTATTTGAAGGACAAATTATTATCTAGATTTGTATATTTGTACATTTATGCATCATGCATTTATTGTTTCTTGAGTTTATATCATATTTTAAATGTTTTTTTTTTTTAAATTAGAAATTAGACGGCTAGATTCCAAAGTATAAAATAGATAGAGGACCGATAGTGTTGTAAATGCAAGAGCATTACAAATAATTATGAACCATGTGCGGCTACTTACATTTACTTTTAGGACACATTTAGTTCAAAAAGAAGAATCCAAATGAAAATAGGAATAGAAATAGATCGGAATTGAAAATGAAATAACAAAAAAATAATTTGTTTGGTTCATAAGAAAAATCAAAATTGAAATCATGTTCAAATTAAAATTAAAAAAATAAATTTTTATTGAAATTTAAATTTGATATTTAAAATTGTAATCAAAATTTAAATCTAAATTTGAGCTTATAATTTGAACTTTATAATTCAAATTCAAGGTCAGAGTCAAAATTTAAATATAGAACTATTAAATTAAAATTTGAATTTTAAAATTTATATTTTACATTTAATCCAATAAATTTATATGATTTATATATAAATATAAATTTTAAATTTATGATTTAATCAAATAAATATATGATTTATATTTGAATTTAAATAATTATTAGTGATTTTTTTTTTTTTCATTACTCTCGAATCAAAGTTGACTCGCACCTTTACTTTTGAGTGATTCGAATCCAGCTGATTGAGTAATTTAAGGACTAAAATGAAAACTTTCGAGCAAGAAAAAGAATTTAAATATAAAGTTAAAAGTTCAAGGGCGTAAGGTAAACGAGAGTGAAGTTTATGGACTGCGAATGCAATTTTATCCCTTGCAATTTTGCAAGGTTCCTACCCCACACTCGAATCCTCGAATCGATAAAAACCCCGAACTCCAATTCATTCCCAAAACCCAACCCTTTTTAATCCCTTCTCCCGCTCTCGTCCTCATATTCCCCACCTCTCTCTCTCTCTCTCTCTCTCTCTCCATTGGCGATGCTACGAGCTCGTCTTCTTCGCCTCTTCCTCTCCCCCTCCAATCCAATCGTTGTAAGCTCAATACCCTTCTCTCCTCGCCTCACGATCTCTCTATTAGTCTCTCGATTACGTTGTTTTCCATCTCTTTGCCGCAGAAACCGTCCGTCTTGGCGCGCTCATCGCATCGGAGGAGTCAGAGAGGTTGGTGCTCGGATCTTACCCCCTTGATGTGGTGTTGAGTGGTTTGAAGAGAGTTCTTAAGAATTTGCTGGTTTTCTTTTGGAAATTAGGGTTTGGACTTGGGGAGTTTCGTCGTGGATTTAGTGGAACTCTGGTTCCGGAGCTGACAACGGATGATGCCGCGAGCACCGCTGGAGCTGACGATGAGATCGAGAGGATTCAGCGTGAGTTCGAGGAAGCAAAGAGGAACTTTGACAACATTCCTGAGGTGCTCAAAGAAATACCCAAGATGAATCCGGAAGGTATTATCTCTCTATCTTTCTCTCTATCTTGATATTGGGACAAAGAAAGATTGTAACGAATGGATCTTGAACGTGACAATTTTTGTTATTGAGGGGGAATTTAGGTATTTACGTCAACAAGAATGTGAGGTTGGATACAATACAAGTTTACGGTTTTGACTATGACTACACGCTAGCCCATTACTCCGAAAATCTCAAGATTTTGATCTATGACCTGGCAAAGAAGCACCTTGTTAATGAGGTTAGTTGACCATCTTTAAGTTCTTTATTTTAGTATTTAAGTTGTGTTGTTATTGTTGCGGCTGAGTCTTTGATGAACTTGTGCCTGTGAATTGGTTGGTTTAGCTGAAGTATCCTGAGAGCTGCTTGCAATTTGAGTATGATCCCAAATTTCCAATCAGGGGTCTGTACTATGATAAACTCAACGGATGCCTTCTGAAGCTTGATTTCTTTGGGTCCATAGAGCTAGATGGTTGCTTTTTCGGACGTAAAAAGGTAATGAATATACTTATCTGCCATAGAAATGTACGGAATCTTGCAATTTTCTGCTGAAGAAAAAAGTCTTAATTAGCATTGCGATTATGTTGGCATTAAATGCTTTGAGCTAAGCGATTTGAGATTTGTTAAAAAGAATCAACCAGCACATGTTTCTGTAGCTTATGTATATTAGGTATTTGTTCACATAATAAAAGCTAATAAAATAATGTCAGCAAATTAGCTACTAAAGTTACTTTAATCTTGAAATTTAGCTGTTAGTAATATAGTAATAAAACTAGTAAACTACAGGTTAATTTCTCATCACCTAGTGAAGTTTACTTGTTCTTTAATTTTTTTTTTTAATACTCAAAACTCAATAGCAAAGTATTGTCACTTTCTGCAGTTAAACTTTCTGTTGTTGCTGATCAGTCCTGTTGTGGGTCTGCTACATAATTGTGTTTCTTGAAGCTCCTATATATTTGTGTTTCCAAAAACACTTTACATAGTTCTGCTGTCATTTCTTTTCTCAACGTCATCAGTTTACTATATAATGAAGATCAATATATTGAAATAGATTAACAGAAATTGGCTGATTTACCATTATCTTCTAATTAACTGTGATGTTTGTGGTGGTTGCAAGCAGCTTAGCGTGGACAAAATAGTAGAAATATATGGCACTCGGCATATTGGCCGGGATCAAGCACTTAGACTTGTGGGTCTGATGGATTTCTTTTGCTTTAGTGAGGTAAATGTTGACTATGCCCCTTACTTTTCCTTGCTTTTCTAGCCCATCTTCAACCTATTTTCTCCTTTCTCTAGATAGTAAGTTGCTCAGCCTCTTTGGAACTTGAAAACTGAGAAATGAAGCATTAGAATGAGGCAGTTGTTTTGACAGTCTGTTAATGGTATCTAATTATGGTATCCAATTAATAAAGCACCATATTAGGCACTTTCCTATTTGGCTTGCTGGAGCTTTTGCCATAATTTTAGTAGACCTATTCGAAAAAGTACTGATGGCTTATGGCTTTTTCATAAATAATTCTGCAACAACTTCCTTCCAACTACAACAAAATAGAAAACTTCATAATGGACCTTCTTTTAGGGCCTAGAATCTCATTGTAGTTTCCCACCATACCAAAAGCTTTAGACTTTTTTTTCTGCCAAGCACTTGATTGAAGCTTTGAAATAGAGAAGCTATTTCATAAGCTAGGCTAAGCAAGCACTTAACTCTCACCATTTGTTTCCTGTCACCTAGTTGGTTAATGTCAATGGCATCCAACTTTGCCTGCATTCTTTTCTACTACATTGGCAGTGCAATAATAAACTTCGTACATGCTGGTGGTTTGATTTTCTTTGTTCTCTCCACTAACTAGTATATTTGCTAGTGTTACACATCTGATCAGTTCAGAAATGAGGCTTATAGGCACTAGCAAAGTAACATATGATTTGCAGGACTGTATATGTTAAGTTATACTCTTGTTTTAGATAATATTAAGTTGGGGATGTTATTTTAGTTATTCTCATAACAGTTGACTATAATACTAGTAAGTTCAAATTTTAATTTGTCAAGCTTTAGAATTTTACTTCGCGACATTTCCTCTCTCCATTTCTCTAACTCAAACATCTTTTCTAGAACTGCTTAGCTCAGGTTTCCTCTTCCTCTTTTTACTAACTCACGGCCTAACTGCTTGTACAATAAGTGTATTTTAACTTCTCTTAAAATGGATATACTATATAGCCTGTTAAATGGAATGATATTTTGGTAGTATATAGAGATGTTTTATGCAGAGGTTTTTTCCTTTAGCATTCCAACTAGGTTAGGCATTACATGATTGCATTGTTTATCTGCTATCTGAAGAAGAATAAATGTTTGCTTGCGTACAGGCATGCCTTATTGCTGATATCGTCCAGCATTTTGTTGATGCTAAGTTGGATTTTGATGCTTCCTATGTATATGAAGATGTAAACCATGCTATTCAGCATGTTCATAAAAGCGGCCTGTTACATAGGACAATTCTGTCTGATCCTCATAAGTACCTAGTGAAAAATGTAAGTGGCACATATTTACCACTTTGCTGTGATTGTTATTGACAAATATTTCGTAGTTATTGATTTCTTAAACTTATGTAGATCATTTGTGGGTATATGATATTTCACCTATTATGCTGAAGATCTAGCATGCAAGACTAAACTATTATATCTGACCTGCAGAGCCAAGTCTTGCAGTTTCTACAAAAGCTTAAGGAGAAGGGGAAGAAACTTTTCCTTCTGACCAACTCACCTTTCTATTTCGTGGATGGTGGAATGCGTTTCATGTTAGAGGTGCTTCCTCATTTTACCTAAATTTATATGCACCTTCCATATTTTTCGCAATTAAGCACAACTATGCTAGATGAAATGTCATATGTATAGGTGATGTTAGGGTTGATGTCATTGTATGTATATTCTTATTGATAGGTCTATCTTTCTTATTATTCTTTTGATAGAAGATATTTATTTATATGCACCTTCCATCTTTTTCGCAATTAAGCACAACTATGCTAGATGAAATATCATATGTATAGGTGATGTTTGGGTTGATGTCATTGTATGTATATTCTTATTGATATGTCTATCTTTCTTATTATTCTTTTGATAGAAGATATTTATATGTATGTATGCTTTTGACAACTAAAACTTTCACTTCAAAGTTATCAAACATACCCTGTGCATCATAGCTTTTTACCTTGATGGTATATAAGTTCCCTGCTGATTTATTACTATATTCTTTCATTATGGTCTTCATATTTATTATTTACTTGCTTTCCCTCTGCATGATCCGGTCGATTTTGATTCAGTGCATCTTTTTGTGCTCTAATGTCCGTTGGCCGTGGAATGTGACATAGTAGTTTCCTCATTACTGTAAATACGATGTGTTAGATATAATTATATATATGTATGCTAGTGTACATTTTTTTTGCAGTTCTTACATATGTTAAGAGTATATTTCTTGTATACATTTTATATGTTATTTGTTTAGTAAGTCACATGACTGTTACATGACTATTCTTATACATTGTTTATAAAAACTAATGAAAACCCTAGCGGGGTGCATGCTTTCAACATACATGAACCTGATTTATATAAGCCACAGATTATCTAGAATGGTATCACAAATAAACTGGTATCTGTTTAGTTTTAATCCACTATGACCTATTTACCTGGATGCACAATAGAGGCTTCTTAACTTTTAATTTTAGAAACTTAGTGTAAATTTGGGAACTATGGTTAACTAATTTATATAATTTCTCAGTATCTAAATTCTGAAGTTTTAAGGATTGTAAAAGATGTTCTTATCATTGGAATGTCTGCCCGTTGAATATTGATCTCATAATACATATTAAGTTGTAAAATTTCTCTGCATTCTTGTGTTTTGGTTTTTCAGCTGTTTTAGGCAATATAACTCTAGGAGCCCAACACCAACATGATCTCCATTGTGTGTTGCTATATTTATTTTATAACATCTTTTGATTGCACATGCTAGTTTCCATACCCTATCCAATATGAGCATGGAACTCGAGAATGGAGCAGAGTGTATCTGTTTCTTTGAATAATCCTTCTAAGCACATATGCTAAATCCCGAATATGTCAATGCTTTGTTGCAGTTATTGCTTAATCCCAGTTCCCTAAACAAAGAGAAACACCAAAGGCATTTATTATGTTCTTCTGAAGTTTATTTTAGCGGAAGTTTGTCTTTATCAAGTTTATATTAAATAACTGGCAAATTTCTGGCTAACGTAATATGGATTATTTCTGTTTTAAAGAAAATAAGCAATGTTTGACAGTGTTTAAATCTATATTTGTTTGTCAATCCATATGTAATTTCCAAGAATAAGACCATGATGTATTTTCTTCAAAATATATATCTATGAACAATTTCTCAGAGTTAGGAAAAATATATATTACTATTGTTTCAATTATCCATTCTATGCTGCAAATTGCTCCTATTGATTATTGACCAATTGGTTGAACAGGACTACAGGGATGGAAGATCCTGGAGGGAGCTTTTTGATGTTGTCATTGCTCAAGCTAATAAGCCAAGTTTCTATACTTCAGAGCACCCATTCAGGTTGTACTTTTGAAACTTTTTACATGCTTATTCCTTTTATTTTATTTTATTTTGGGTCTTTCTCTGTATTTCTTTATGTATCTGTTGAACCATAAATTGTTGCTAGAAGGAAACTCTAGTTTGATAGTTTGTATCTTTTCTGTGATTACTATTGCCACAGGGACCATACGGCGGTGGAGATATGACCTGTACTTTCTTTTACTTTGTTGTTTTTTTAAATTTTCTCAAGCAGCAACTGCTAATATAATAGGAGAAAGTACAAGAATAATGATTTTGCATCCATATCCTGTTGGAAAATAAGCATCAGTAATTTGAATCCCTCGACTTTTATACTTGTTCGAATGTGCCATATTGAATTTAACCTTCTCGGTGAATTCCTGTAGGTCTTATGATATTGAGAGGGATACTCTAGCTTTCACTGCAGTTAGTAGGTTTCTCCCGAATGAAGTGTATTACCATGGTTGCCTCAAATCATTTCTACAGATCACAAAGTGGAAAGGCCCAGAGGTTTGCAAAGCTAATACAATAACTTTGACTTGTGTTTATTATAGTTGTTCACCTAACATATTATTTCGTCTTTTATTCCTTCCTGTTGGTTGACTGCCACTCTCTTAACTGATTATTGCCCAGATTTTATGCTTGCAGTGAACAAATTTTGCCAATTTTTAATGACATTTATTTTCCATATACTGGATATTCAATCTTCCTTTTGCGTGCCATAATAATTTTGATGAAGCAAATTCGAAACAACAAATAAGCTTAGAATATGTCTATTGATAATTTTCAAGTGGAGTTTTGATTAATTTGTGCATTCGAGAGTTTCTTCTTAGTCTAGTAGAAAAGAATCTTAATTGCTTCATCTGGTGTTGTCTCTTAGCCAGCAAATTTCGTCTGTTTCCTTCTTATCTGCCCTTAGAAGATGATCTTGTGATGTTATTGGTGGGAATAAATTTCAATATGTTGACCTAAACGCTTAATCAAATGCTATGTCATTATATACACACACTTTAATGTAAAAATTACTCTAATATGCCATCACAGCCTTATTGAATAGTTATTTGTTCTAAACCTCTTTTCTCTTCCCCCTTTAGTGCTGATAGAGAAGTTGCCACCTGGTGATCTTGTTTATTTTGGCATATTACAGCTATTTATAATGCTGATAGTTTACACCAGTCATACTACAGTGATATATATAATGCTGACCATCAGCAGTCATCCTTCAAATTGTTAGAACCCCAGGCCCTATCTGAAGCTTAGTTTTTAGCATACTGTCATAAAGATGTCAGTAGGAAAGTTTTCTTTATCCTGTGAAGTTGTTTGTGTCAAAGGCAGGCTTTCACTAAGGGCATGTTTGGTTCAGCTATTTTAGACTATGGAATCGGAATGAGATTCATTGATTCCGATAGTTGTTGTTTGTTTTCTAGGAATCGGATTCCCATTCAATGGCTAAATCCATTTATGGTCCAATCCGGCTTTGAATCCCGGATTGGCCCATTACAAAGTAAACTACTCAAAATCCTCTTTCACCAACACTTCCCATCCTCTCCATTCATCACTTCCCTCTCTCTTAATTAAAACCCTCTCTCAAAAATTCTAGATTTTTATTCCGATTTCCATTCCAATAATGAACCAAACATTTTTGGATGATTCGTCATTCCATTTCCCATTCTGAAGCAATCCAATTTCATTTTCCATTCCTATTCCAATCATGAACCAAACATGTCCTAAATATAGTTAATAATTGCAAACAGGATAACAATTGGTATTAGAAGGACTTCTTGGCACTTGAACCTCAAGTTTTTGCTTTTCTTATACACTTGATGCGAAGCACAAGTTCGCTGAAACTGGCTGTGAGATAATGCGGTGCATGAAAAATAATCGGACCATCTTTTTAGTATTGTTGGAACAGACATACCATATTGTTATCTCCAGTAAAATTTGTTGCTGGCAAACCATTCCCCAGGTGTGCTCCCTTGTTAAACACAAAAGACAGTTATATTGACAAATCCCACTGTTACTAGATGTTGGTAAATGGAAATGTCAAGCCTCCAATTAATAAATAACATTAATACCTAAGGCATGGCATCCGAAGATATTTATCTTCAATGATTATTTGCCAAAAAATTCAGGATTGTTCATCCAAGTGCATAAGCTAGAAAGCGAAACATCAACTCTTTTAACTTCAAAAAAAAAAAGAGGAATATGTCTGCAAAGGGGTACGCAGGAAACTTAGCATGATTGGCATGATTGGCGTTCCTTGGGGTTGCTTTTAGTTTGCTTTTGTTCTGATCTATCCTCTCATACATGCACCTAAAAGACTTTTTTTAACCTGTCTTAGGTGATATACTTTGGTGATCATTTGTTTAGTGACCTCAGAGGACCTTCAAAAGCTGGTTGGCGAACAGCCGCCATTATTCATGAACTTGAGGTTTGCTCTTTTTCTTCTTTTGATTCAGTAATACTTTATGAGAGACTGTTTATCTACAGTAGTATCTATTGGTATATCCATATTTATATAAAAGAGCTTGTTAGGAGGTTATATTTTGTTTCAAAATTATCCTCCTTCTCTTTCCTTCAGAGCTTGATTTATTTCACTATCGCAAACAAAGTTGGCTGAACAATCTCGGACTTGACCTTTCGAATCCCTCTAAATCTATCAAAGATTAAGATCCAAAATATTTTTCAATTTTCATTCCATCTTTATCTCTCTAGTGACTCATTTCGATCTAGATTATAGAGACAGTAAGAGATCCATATTTAGCGGTCCATTTATATTGATCCAAATAGAAGATTATGCCTTCCTACTTTAGGTTGGATTTTCTGCAGATTTGATGAGATTTTCTTTTTCTGTGCAAAAGGTAGATACTGAAGTAAGTTATCATTCATTGGTAACATGCCTTTGTTATTATTCATGCAATATGTGTAGAGGCCATGGTTAATTTTTGTCTGTGATTAATTTGGTACTTAGAGGTCCGTACACATACAGGGGGGAGTGACTGGTGATACTAAAAGCATGTTGGTTTTGATGGTCTAAGTTTCCAGTGATTATGCTATTAAATAGTACTTTGTTGACATTGATTGCTAGATTTATTGTCAAATCCATTATTCTTATAAAAATGTTAACTTCTTCTGAATATTCTCTTTATCTGTGCAGAATGAAATACAGATCCAGAATGATGAGAGATATCGAACGAAACAGGTAGAAATGTTGACTATTATGCTGGCACTTCACTCTTCATATCTTGAATGACTAGTTTTAATTTCTGCATTAACTAGGTGTACTATCTTTGGACTATAAGGTCTCTTTGTGCTTTATTTTCAAGTGTAGTTTTCACTCATGGCTCATGTCTATAGCAGTGTTGCCTTGTCCTCTTTGAACTTCATATTTACGTAATTCACAAAAGCAATTTCTGGATCACCATTGGTACATGAGGATGGGAGAAAATCACTGGTTTTCTTTTATTTCCGATCGAACCCTTTAGTTGTATACAGGGCCATTATTGACTGTCGTGCAAGATTCAAACTATATCTGTAAATTAGTTGTACTATGTTCTGAAACTGAATGCCCTTTGTCATCCATGAAACATGTCAGTTCTCCATGGGCACAAACTTCATTGATCAATTATTATTTCTTTCATCTTTCCATGTCTAGGTTGGGTAGTAGTTCATAGTATTCAAAGTGTCTGCTGAGGCTTAAAAAAGATGTTTATTTGTAACTTTATTCTGCAAAATTTCAACGTTTACTATTTGTGGCATGTACTTATTCATTGATTGTAGGTTGAGATTGCGGTTATCCTGGATTTGGTTGTTTATTTTCCTTTAATGCCTTGTATTTTAATGCATAATGGATCCAATATCTTATCATAAAATAAATGCAGCTATGCTTGTCATTGACTCTCATTGGTTCAAACTAGTACTTGACCCCAAATATTGAATCGCAACTTTGACCTGTCCAAGTCTTTCATTATGCACAGGCCAGGGAAGAGTATAAAGATTTTAAAACCACAGGTACTGTTGATCTGGTTCTGAATTTGGTAACTTCTGACACACCTGTATGTGAACCCCACGCTCAGATGAGTGCATGGACCCAAATCGAGTACGGATTATAGGTACTGTTTAGGTGTATGCTCACCCTAACAGTTAAGTTAGGCATATAGATGAATCTAAGCTTGATGAGGTCTACCCCCCTGAAAAGTGTGACTCAAAACTAATTCCAGGCTAGATTCGACTTGCATCTATAAAATCGATAATCTTCTAAAAACTTACGATCATGGAACCAATCAGAATCAAGAACTTTTTGTAGTTTGTTAACTCTCTTCTACACCTTTAGTTAGTCATGCATATAACTCGAGGCACCATTTTTAGATGTCTTGATTGTGTCCTGGATTGCAGGCTCAATTTCATATAATTCAAGAATTGCTTGGGAAAGTTCATGCTACGGTAGTCAGCACAGAGAGAGGACAAGCGTACAAAAAGCTGATGGATGATCTGAATATGCACAGGCGGCACTGCCGGGATATAATGCGGAGCCTATTCAATAGCTCTTTCGGTGCAACCTTCCTCACAGACACTGGTCAGGAATCGGCATTTGCCTATCATATTCATCAATATGCAGATGTCTATACTAGCAAGCCCGAGAATTTCATGTTATATACTCCCGATGCATGGCTTCATGTGCCTTGTGATATAAAGATCATGCCGCATCATGTCAAGGTAACAAATTTTGATTCACTCGTTTCAGATAAACTTTTGTTTTTTGAGATTTTGCTCTAGATCTTCAATTTCAAGCAAGCATTTACTGAAACCTCTCTTTGTTTTACTTTGTGATTTTTTGTAGGTTCCGTCAACCTTGTTTAAGCCACATTAGCTTCTTCTGTCCTTTTTCCTGAAAAGCCATGTTAATTTTGGTTTAATCTCCATGAGAAAATGAATGACCGATACTCCGGCAAGTCAAATTCAACAATCAACGTCATCATCGAGGAAAATAGAAGTGTGATTCTTTTTGCCTCTCTATTGGCAGAGACGGGGGTCGAGGGGTGCTGAAAATAAGCATTTTTTACACCATGCATAGAAGAGCAGCTGCTTGTTTGGAAAGGCAGCTGCTGTGTACATGATTCATTCAAGAGATTAAAGGATTTGATGGTAAGTGAGGATGCATTCACATTGGCTCAAATGTGTTAGGATGAAAAAGCTAACATTTTCCTTTCATATTGTTCCAGATTAGGCCATTCTCGTGTCAGTTCCATAAAAATTGTGATATTTTATATCCTTACCCTGCAGGGGAATCAAAAATAGAAGTTGTAGTGTGATTACTGTTACACTACTACATGATTACCACCTATCTTCGGTATCGAAATCTCTCGTTTACTGGCCTTTTAAAGGTTTGTTCTACTGGATGCTCACTGATTCAACTTATATCTAATTGTCGCGAATGTTGTGAATCAGGCAACTGCTTTTTATTGAATGTCCAGTTCTATCGTGTACTTCCTCTTTTCACCAAATTCTCGTGCTTACAGAAATATATCTACCATTTGTGATCTTTTTTTTTTTTTTTTTTTTTTTTGAGTAAACACTAATTGTCTTCTTATGTTTGTGTTTTGTGATTTTGTTTTGCACCCAGTTACTTTAAACTTATTCTTTTTATTTATCTATTTCTTTTCTATGTAGCTGGTCTCATTTTTCTTCTCCGGTGAAGTTTGAGCATAATGTCTGCCGAATTATTTCAGTTGGGTTCGTTTTTAGTTTTGTATAGATTTTGTTTGGTTAGGTTTAGATTGTAGTTCCATCAAAATTTGTGTTCGCTAAAGAAGAACTCCTAATTGACTAAACGGATGAATCACTCACTCTTGCGAGTTGCTATCAAAGTGCTTCAAATAGCTGAAATATTGTTGCCTTTTGGAGTAATTTTTTTACAATAATTTCCAGGAAGAAGAGGTTGTGTGCGGTTTTGTTGCATCTCAGCGTCTCGCGAAGTCAGCAAATCTGCTCCAATCGTATTCATTTCACCTTTTTAAATTAAAATGTATATATAAAGTTTATCCGTGGCATTTTTATGAAATCCGTTGTAGTCTAGTTGGTTAGGATACTCGGCTCTCACCCGAGAGACCCGGGTTCAAGTCCCGGCAACGGAATTTTAATGTTTTTTTAATTTTCGAACTCTCTAATATATATATATATATATAGCCTTCAAAACGGTCCAGGATTTACAAATATCCAACGTAGGAAGTACCTGTAATGTGGTAATTAGTAAACAAAAATAGTTACTTTTACAGGATTTTTTGGATTTTTTTTTCTTTACAGTTTTAACTTTAAAAAATGGCTAAGGATTTAAATGCATCCAATAATGTGGTAAATAGCAAAAAGCTGTGAATCTAATATGCCACTGTATACAGATCATCAAGGTTTGTATTAGGTTAGTTATACCCACATATACAACTTTACTTTTCTGTAAAATTTTGTCACCACTCAATCCAGAATTAAAAATCTTGTAATCAACAATTACCTCTGCCCATTTCTTGGACACGTACTCAAAACGCAAAAGTATATACCACACGTAGTATATACTTTTATTAGATCGTAATGAACCAGATATATTCGATCCGAAGTGCATGCTTCTTAGTTGAGTTGTCGCGTTAATTATGAAGGTACAAAATCTTTTGATGAAAAAAAAATCATCTTAATTTATAGTGTGTGCATAAGTGTATTATTACTTCCTATGAGCATAAACAACCAAACTCTCCACATATTTAGTGTGACGAGTGCGGTATCTCTTTTGGTGCCAATTTGTTTGGCTATTTTTATTCCTTTTTGAGGGATTTTGATTATCATTATTATTAGATAATATCATATTATACTAGGTTGGATTATGTTACCGAAAAGATGAACTGAGCCCTGGAGTATGTATTAATAACTACATTCAAAAGTGGCAAAGGGCTTGATGGTTGGTACCCGAGGTCCTAAGTTCGAATTCTGATCGATTCACATTTCCAGCTAAGTTTAATTTTAAATGAAATAAACGAAACGGATAGAATGTACTTATTTCTCCAAAAAAAAAAAAAAAAAAAAAAAAAAAAAACAACTACACTCAAAAGTTATGAGGGAAGAGGTTGGGATTCAAAGCATTATATAACTACAAAAATTTAATCAATTACACGTCAAAAGTGGGAATTGAACTTACGATCTTCGTCTTTTAATCAATTAAATGTCTAAGGTGAGAATTGAACTTAGGATCTTACAAAACAAGAAGGTTTAGAATTAACTCTGATACCATATTATTGAAAAAATTGAAATGAGTCTAGTAATATACATTAGCAGGATTTGTTATATTGATAAGCTAAATAAAACAATCTACACATTATCCATCACATTTTTGGTTATGTAGAGTGACCAAACAATAACACTTTATGATGATTCTTGAAAATGTTGTATTTTATTTAAAATATAACTTATCTTATTCTGAAAAAATAAAAAAATTGATGTTCTATATTTGTTTTTAGAGATCTCATGCAAAATACCAGATAGTTCCTTGCTTATGTAGCGGATCATTTGGTTTATCTCCCATTGATCTTATCTCTTATTTTAATTTATTAACTGTTTGTTTGAAACTTATCTAAATTTTCGAATTATTGTTTCTTAGGGATTTTATTATTATTATTATTATTATTATTATTATTTTTGTCTTGTACCAACTTAAACTAGTATGTCTAAATTCATTTTGTACTGGTTTCTCAACTGTTTTTTTAATTTTCTTTTCCGTAATACAATTTCCCAAGTTTTCAATCTAACAAAATTTAATGATGCTAATTAATTGCCCTCCAACTAAAAACTGGTGTTGACATACGTACTTCTAATCTAACTATACGGTCAACTGTTGAACATAAAATAATTAAAATGATACGGTGTGTATATATATATATATATATATATATATATTGAGGAAAAACACGCCCTGAGGCAATTTTTATATAATTAATCAGTGGATACAGATTGAAAAAATCCATCAAAAGAAGACCAGAAAGAAAGCTTCTTGTGTGCAAGATTATTTTTATATAATTAATCAGTGAATTATTCCAAATGATATTAAAGTACGAGAGTTTATAAGTTCGAATCTTACCAAGCCTCTTATTACTTGTAAACGGTCATCTCTGAATATAATTTGAAATAAAATAAAATAAAATATTCATATTTGACAAAAATTAAGCTTTCTTTCTTTTTTTTCAGTCGCTTCCCTTAATTTTAAGAAATAAACTCAATTATAAATATAAAATAGTTAGATTTCTAATTTAGTATCTTAGATGTCAACAATAAAATTCTAAATCAATTGTGGTACCCATAATATTTCTTATGTGTGTGTGTGTGTATATATATATATATATAGAACTAGGCTGGATTACTATCAATAGCACCAAGTTATTGGTGCTATTGATTTTTTAGCCCTTGAATTGAGAAATAAGTGGTTAGGATAATGTGGGCACCTAGGGTTGAGTGAGTGGTTAGTTGAATAGTATAATCTAACGGGTAAAAATAATCAAAGAGTTAAATCTACAGTGGAAAACTCGATTAGCACCAAATCCTTGGTGTTATCGATAGTACCCACCAGACTCATATATATATATATATATATATTATATATATATATATATATATATATATATATTTATATATATATATATATAGTGTAGAGTTACTATATTATTGAAAGTATATAGAATTTGATGTTTTCGATTTTTTAACCCTTGAATAAAAAATTGTACGGTTAGGATGATTGTGGTCCCCTTAAGGTATAGTAGTATCCATACACCACAGGGTAATAGTATTAATTCAAAAATTGGAAATAATTAAAGAGGCTAATCTAAGAGCCAAAAAGTCGGAAGTATCAGATTCTCTATACTTTCAATAGCATAGTAGCTCTATTATATATATATATATATATAGACAGAGAGAGAGAGAGAGAGAGAGAGAGAGAGAGAGTCAGTCTGGCTATTATACTTTTATGAGTACGATTGCCTTCGTACTCATAAATTATTTTCGATGATAGAGCTTACAAATCAATGATCTATACCGTTAAACGTTATCTAGAGCATTTAAAATTTTTAGAAATCAAATTTCATCATTCTTCTGCATCATTTACCTTACGATCAAAAGGTTACAAAATTGACAGGATCCGATCATTCATTTTTAGGACGTCGTTTGATTTTGAACGTTCAATTTATATCCGCTTGATAGATTTTATTATGATTTCGAAAAATTATGAAATTTATTTTTTAAAAATTTCAAATACTCTATACTATATTTAATGGAGTGAATCGTCGATTCGAAAACTTCATTATTCAAAACAACCTATAAATACGAATGACCTAATACTCATAAAAGTATAATAGCCATACTCTCTCTCTCTCTATATGTATATGGCCTTCATATCACATGCATGCATCCTCTCTCTTTCTTTCTCTCTTGCAAATAATTTTATGGCCATTAATGTCACATGCATCATCTCTCTCTCTCTCTCTCTCTCTCTCTCTCTCTATAGAAATTACACATGAGTACATGGATCCATCACATTATCATTATTATTAATATTATTATTACCATTAAAAGCCAAGATATGCCCCATTCTCTTCCATTATTAGTGTCATCATCTTTTACCAATTACTACACACTCACACAACCCTTGCCAACCCATACCCCCTCTTTATAGTTGGCACACTACAACTTGTTCATCACCTCTAGTCCCCTACCCACCCTTTTTTAATTCTTTCCCTTCTATTTTTTTTCCCTTTTTTTTTTTTTTTTTCTGGGGCTTTGGTGGGTCCCACACAATAATATCACCCAACTCAGTACAAAAGGACTTACTCTTTATCCTCATCTTTTAATGCTTATTATATTATATTAGACATTAACTTTTGCACTATATTACTATCAATTTTTTTTTTACCATTAATAAACGTCTAAAATTTAATAAAAACTGATAGAATAATAATAATAATTTAACAATAAAAAAATTAATAATAATTACTACTTATACACTCCCAATAGCATACTAGCTCAACTCCTCTATAATAAAAAAAAAAAAATTCACCCACTATTTAAAGATTTATAATTTTTTTGGTAAACTTTAAATACCGTTCGTGATTTAAATTAATGTATCAAGTTAGTTTCCCGCAGTTTTATTTTTATCTTTTTATTATTGATTTTACTAATTTTTTTTGTTAAAACAGTGACAAAGTTAAAAATAAAAGATAATAAAGTGAATATTCAATAAATCTAGATTGACTATCTGAAATTTTTTATATATAATTTTAAAAAATATTAACGGAGAAGTTTACGAAAAGATAAAATAAAATTATAGAACACTAACTTGATACACTTTAAATCACAGATTAAAAGTTAGAAAGTGCGAAATCACAGAGGTGGCGTTTGAAGTTTGCCCAAAAAATATTACTTTCTTTTCTTAGCTTTAAAGTTGAACTTTCCATTACTAGTGCTTCACATAAAAACTTTGCCACGTGGCACAATCTCCACCGTCCATTACTCGGGCAAAAATCCATGATTATCATCATTGATGGAATATAGGATGTTGCATCCGAAGCAAGTAAAGCACTTTCCTTCCGACAAAAGTATTTGTTTCTCCATCCGTACAATCCAAATTACAAAGCACGTATTACACCCAAAATAATAATAATAATAATAATAAAAACTTTAAATATCATTACTGTAATTTCATATTTTTTTATTTTAATACTTTATGGTTTAAACTATATCAATTTAGTATTATGTAATTTTATTTTATTTTTTTTATTATTTTCTCTATTAATTTTTTTTATTAAATCAATAACAAATATTCGATAAAGCTAACTGGGGTATCTGAAGTTTTTTGTATATAATTTAACGAAATGTTAATAGAGGAGCTGACGAAAAGAAAAAAATAAAACTTTAGGGTACCAAATCGATACACTTTAAACCATAGGGTACTAAAGTAAGAAAGTGCAAACCACATGAATGATATTTGAAGTTTATCCTAATAATAATAATAATAAATTTAATTAAAATTTTAGAATAAATTTCATATTTAGTTCTCAAATTTTAAGCGCATAATATTTTAATTTTTAAATTTTAATTTGTTATAATGTCTAGCTCAAATCTTTTATATTTTTGCTATTAAGCAAGTAGTGAGGCTAAAGTATTTTGATCAGTAATGAGATATTGAATAAAATAACATATTACTATGGCGACAAGAGGGACGGATCAGTATTTAGTTAATTAAATTAGACTTAATTATAATAATCTAAGTTGTTGAAATTTAAAATTTAGGAAAAACTTTAAAAACCCCCCTGTGGTTTAAAATGTATCAAATTGCCCCCTGTGGTTTCGTTTTTATCTTTTCGATAGCTTTTTCGTTAATATTTCATTAAATTATATACAAAAAACTTCAAATACCCATCTAGATTTATCAAATATTCACTTAGTACCCTTTAATTTTAACTTTATCGCTGATTTAAGAAAAAAAAATAATGAAATTAATAAGAAAAAGAGAAAAAAGAAACCACAGGGGGGCAAATTGATACATTTTAAACCACGGGTTTTTTTTTGAAGTTTTTCCTAAAATTTATGACAAATTATTACCCTTTGAATACTGAAGTGTTATGTGTTTAAAATTTAGGGGTCAAAAGTGTAATTATAATTATGAAAGTAAACACAAATATAAAGTATTTTTACTTGATTAGGGTATTGTAAACTTCATTTAATTATAAATAATAAAATAATAGAGAGTGACCTCATATAATATTATACAACAAATACTATTATTATAAACATTATGGTAAATCAAATATAAATGGAATAATTTTATGAATACCCTTCTAGAAACTATTAATTTTATCAATATTCTTTTAAAATAGATAATGTTACGAATGCCCTTCAAAATATTAAAATTTATCACAAATACCCTACGCTAGTTATGGTCTATTTGAAATTTGGTTAAAATTTTAAAATACTGTTTTGACCTTTTTTAATGTTTTAATCAATAGTAGGAAAATTAATGGGTCAGTAAATGTTAAATTAAAATTTATAGTTATTAAAATAAGTATTTAGAAAACTGTATTCTATACCTTTTATATGATTTTGATTTCAAATTTTGCGCAAAAACTATAACCGAATCCGAATCCGAATTCGTTTCGTTGTTATTGTTTTTTTTTAACCTATGATTGAAATTATTTCAGTTTAGCACCAATTCAACCCGCCCCGTTTAGGACAGGGTTCGGATAAAATTATGAGCATCCGTACCCACTAACATTCCTAATGGATAAATTGTAGTTTTGAACTAAATGAGAGATTTACTTTTTTTTTCTTTCCTATTTAATTTAAGAGTTGAATGCATACAGGCTTCTGCAAATATAATAAATTACAAGTATATTCCTATAAAATTCAACTTTCATATTTTGTCTCTATAAAAATTTTAATATTTTCAAATATCATTCTGCTTTGTTACTGTTATAAAACTGTTTATATTTTAAATAAAATATCAATTACGTCATCATAAATATATCCGTCCAAAAGTCACGATAGTACAATATAAGAGAGATAAAAAATATCAAGTTATCTTATAAACTAATCAGGATTAAGTATTTATCCTATGATTAACTAAATTTTTCTAACGGCAGAAACATATTTGAAAATATTAAAATTTTTACAGAAACAATATATATAATAAAAAAAAATTAAACTTTATAAAAATATTATTATAATTTACTATATTTGTAGGGACCTAAATGAAATTAACCCTTAATTTAAAAAGAAGTTACATTACATAACCACACAAACACACCTCATTCTTTTTTTGTTGATCGAGCGCTCAAAATTTACAGCTCACCGACTCTCCAACGTTCACACTCCATTTCCTTTTTTTTTTTTTTAACCTTTTTTTTTTCCCGAATATTCCAAACAAGATCATGCTGTCCACATGGGTTCGGCACGCTAATCGAACCGTCCACCTTTCTCGACGTGGGCCCCACCGCGGTACTACTATTATTATTATTATTATTTTTATTTATTATTTATTAATATCACACCTCATCGCCGATATACATTGTTGGGGGCGGGAAAGTAAAGGAGCGGAGCCAAATGGACGGTCNTAACAAACAAACACATCAATCCAAAAAAAAAAACAAGTGAATCAATCTCCGCCGTCCAATTAGAACCCGAGATCCGGGAAATAATTCATTCACAGTCGCTTTACAGGATGATGATAAAAATTAATAAAATAAAAATAAAAATAAAATAAAATAGTTAATTAAACAAAAAAAAAGAAAAAAACAAAAGGCACAACATATTGAGTGCGCTCCTCCTCCTCCTCCTCCTCTCCTCCGCCGCTTCTCCTCTTCTCGAAGAAACGAATTTCTCATATAATTTTTTTTTTCTTTTCCCCAAAAAAAATTTATCCGATAATAATAATAATAATAATAATAATAATAATAATTACCAAAAAAAAAAATTCCTACTTCAAAAATACAAAGAAAAAGAAGAAGAAGAAGAGGAAGGAGAAGAGGCGAGATTAAAAAGTGAAGTAAAAAATGGGAAAATAAAATTGAAAAATATGATGATGAATGGTGATGAATGGTGATGGTGATGGTGATGGGGATGATTATTACACTTTTGGGTGGTCCGAGCCAAACACGTGCCGAGTCAATTAGTCGACTTAAACGAACGCACCCGTAGTAGGAGAGGTACCATTTGACGAACTTCTTGAGGCCGGCGTCGAGATTGGTGGTGGGCTTGTAGCCGAGCTCGGCGCGGGCGAGGGAGATGTTGGCGTGGGTGAAGGGGACGTCGCCGTTGCCGGGCATCTCGACGACGTTGCGCCGCGCGCGCACCCCGAGGTGCTTCTCCAGCAGGTAGACGAGCCGCGGCACCGTCACCGGCGCTGTTGCCCAGGTTGTAGATCCGGTACTGCGCCTCCCCGCGCTTCCGCCCCGCGCGGCCCCCCGTGCTCGGCCGCGCGGTGTCGAGCGAGGCGACGCAGCCGCGCACGACGTCGTCGATGTAGGTGAAGTCGCGCGCGAGGTCGACGCCGTCGCGGCCGCGGTAGACGGTGATGGGCTTGCCCTGCAGGATGGCGCGCGCGAAGGCGAAGTAGGCCATGTCGGGGCGGCCCCAGGGCCCGTAGACGGTGAAGAAGCGGAGGCCGGTGACGGAGAGGCCGTAGATGTGGTTGTAGGCGTGGGTGATCTCCTCGCCGGCCTTCTTGGTGGCGGCGTAGAGCGAGGCGGGGCGGTCGGTGGGGTCGGACTCGGAGAAGGGGACCTTGTCGTTGAGGCCGTAGACGGAGGACGACGAGGCCCAGACGACGGCGGGCTGGGGGTCGGCGGCGCGGCAGGCCTCGAGGAGCGCGACGAGGCCGGCGACGTTGGAGCGGACGTAGGAGGCCGGGTTCTCGAGCGCGTAGCGGACGCCGGCCTGGGCGGCGAGGTGGAGGACGTGGGTGAAGGGCGCGGCGGCGAAGAGGCGGGCGAGGAGCGGGGCGTCGTTGAGGTCGCCCTCCACGACGAAGACGCCGTGCGAGGCCAGGAGGGACTGGCGCGCGCGCTTGAGGGAGGGGTCGTAGTAGGGGTTGAAGTTGTCGAGGCCGAGGACGCCGTCGCCGCGGCGGCGGAGGGCGAGGGACGCGTGCGACCCCACGAAGCCCGCGGCGCCGGTGACGAGCACGCAGAGCCCGTCGGGCCGGCGCGGGCGGGCGGAGGCGCGCAGGCGGCGCTCCCAGTGGAGGCCGCCCCAGGAGGCCGACAGGTAGCGGGACGACGTGTCCACGAAGCTCTGGAAGCTCAGGTACGAGGCCGTCAGCGCCACCAGGAACAGCGCCCACAGGAACAGGCTGCTCGTCGACGCGAAGCACCGCTGCAGCTGCCGGTTGTACTGCCCGGGCCCCCCGCGCTCCATCTTCACCTTCCCCGGCGTCGACGGAAACCCCTCCTCCTCCGCCGCCTCCCCGCCCATCTTCACCGCCCGCATCTCCGACGACGACGACGACGATTTCCTCCCTCTTTCTTCTTTCGGTATCACTCTCCCTATCCCTATCCCTCTATCTCTCTATCTCTATATCTCTCTATCTCTATCTCTATCTCTATCTCTATCTCTATCTCTTTTTTTAATATAGATAGATATTTATTTTTCTTTTAATTTCTCATGATAATATGACTAACTAACTCAAGTGGTGGGATGATGAATGAATGAATGAATGAGGAAGAGGAGAGAATGAATGAATAGTAGTAGATTGGGGGAGGAGGAAGAGAAGGAGGATAAAGATAGAAAGCAGGACAGAGATTTTCTTTTCTTTTTTGTTTCTTGTTGTAATTTTGTGAGAAGGAAAACTCTGCGCCTGCTAAGGAGGGGAGGAAAGATAGGGACGGATATAAATAGAAAGAGAGAGAGAGAAAGAGTGAGAAGGGGAGGGGAGGGGAGGGGACGNGAAAAAAAAAAAAAAAGAAGAGAAAAAGGTGGTTCTTTTTTAAAAAAAATTAAAAAAAATCAGAAAGGAGTAAAAGTGAAAAATGCAGTGGTGTACCCCCTCAACCATTTACTACGAGCAAATGCCACTTGATAGGATACCCCTACTAAAAAACAAGAACGTAAATACCTTTTAAAATTTTTAAAATTTTATATTTACCTTAAAAAAAAAACATAAACATTTTCAAAAACACCGAATTTACCCTCCATACATTTTCATGTATACCCTAACAAATTTTCTAATATTAATATATAGAGATTTTCTTAACTATTATATATATATATATTATGAAATAGCCCCTTAATTAATTAAATTTTTTTTTTTCTTATCAAAGTCTTCTTAATATTTGGTTTCTTGAAATTGGATTGATTTTTGTCAATTAAATTACAGATTTTATCAATCCATTGATGATTCCAACAAATTTAATAATTTTAATTACTTTCTAAAAGTTAAAATAAAAAAAAAATAATAAGTAATAGCTAAAAGAGAAATCTAAGTTAAATAAAATTTAAATATGATTAACTAAAATAAATAATTAACAAAGGTTAGGAGCTAAATAGTACTAAAGAATATCAGCGTGTTAGTTTAGATGTTAAACAAATAACGAACAAAATGTTAGATATTAAATAATAAATTATATAATTAATATACCCTTAAAAAATTTCTCAACTAATGGGCAAAATAACATTGCAAATTTTAACCAGTGTTAGATTGCCATTTAACTAAGATTACTATGACTTGAAGAGACGGAGTATAACAGTGAGAGCATTTTTGAAAGAAAGTATGAATTTAGAAGGATAATTGTAATATTATGATAAAATTCATAGGAGCATTTATAATATTTCTGAAATTTAGAGGGGTACGGATGAAATTAACCCTTTAAACAAATAGTAAACAAATTAAGGGCAAAATGGTAATTTAATATTTTGAAGTAAAATAAAAAAATTTTAAATTGAGGAAAGTTAGAAAAAATTAACAGTAAGAGTATTTATGAAAGAAATATTGTATTTAGAGGGTATTTGTTAAATTTTAAAATTTAAAGGTTTTGTGAGGATACAAATGAAATTAACCTAAATAAAAAAGAGTATGTAAACTTTATGAATATAATATCTAATATACCCTCCAAATTTTAAAAAATATTTAATATATTTTTAGTCCATAAAAATATTCTTATTGATGCTTACAAATTCCTTCAAATATTCTCAAATTTCTAGGTTTACTAATGGAGATTTTTTTGATAATTATAGAATAAATTTGAAAATGAGCAAAAGTTTTTAAATTTTATATCTTATTCATTCAAATGTCAATTTTTTTTTACCAGTCCTATCAAATATTTTGATATTAAAATCTCTAAAGGACTTTCGAAACTCTTTAATGGCTCGATGGTTGTCAATTTATATTCTACTTTTAAGCGTACAAATAGTATTTCTCGTACTCTTTTATTAGAGATAAATATTACAGTATAAAATTTAGTAATTAAAATTTTACATCACCGACACATCAGTGACTCATCGTCATTGCATTAACCGAATTGAACTACACGACTTATATTGCAACAATTTAAAAAGTTTCAAATATAAAGTACATCATTTTAAAATTTTAGAATTGAATATAATCGGCCTTTGGGCGACGAAGCTTCTGAATTAACGAACAACACTATTAAATTGATCTATATCAATTTTTATAATTTTTTTGACATTATCTGTCTAGTATTCTAGTGGTCTTAAAATTAACTATGTTTAATATAAGAGTCCATTTGATGCAAAATTTGTTGTATTTCAAAAATATATTCTATAGGCTAAAAGTCTAAAATAATTTTATTATTTCACTAATATTTTTTACAATTATCCAACTTGAATTGAATGATACTGATTTAAATATTTTTTTTAATAGAAAATATAAAATATTTTCGTAATATTACAAATTCTGAGCCAAATGGATCCTAAGATAAATTTAAAACTATTTAATTACTAAAAAGATAATATTTAAAAATTTAAAAATTTATATTGTATAAAAGTTAAATAATTTAAATTATATTTAATTTTCTTAATCATGAATTTAGATGTTCTATCATCGAAATGATGCAAAAAGGAACACATTCGTCGGATCCTAAAAGCATTGTAAGTTTACTCTATATAATAAATTAATTACATTGTAAGCAAAGTTATTATGAAATTGGGCCCTGGTTCGACGGCAAACGGGGCGGATCTGGAGGCGGGAGGAGTTTCCATCTTCAGCTCCGCTTTTTATTGGATTCGGTCGGATTTGGAGTGGATCGATTTTAAAGAAAAAAAAATCTTTCACCATTCACTTCATATATATATATATATTGGTTTCTATTGATTGCCCATTTAAAACGGATCTAAACAGAAGCTCCACTAACCCGAATCCATTTGCATCTTCTGTTTGCAAGAGTCGGGTAACTTGTTATTTAAGTCTCGAGATATCCGAATGTTTGTTGTTTGGCTGTTTTCAACTGCCACGTGTCCGTAACCCTTTAAAGTGGGAAAAATATGCAAAGGTTTGTAAATAGACCCCTGAACAATTTATTTTAATTCTTAAACTCAATTTTACAAACATTTTGATTGCATATTATTTTATTAAATTTATGCCTTGTTAGGTATTCCTGCATTTTTCTTATTATTCTAAACTTTAAATTTTAATATATTGGCGAAAGAACTTTCTTTTTATTGCATCTCGACAAAACAATGGATTATAATTTTTTTTTTAAAAAATCATTTTTATGTTTGTAACTTTTGTTGTGAAGTAAACAACTTGGATATAAGATTTATAAATAATTCAACCATTTCCTACTACACTATTTTATGTATAAATTCTATTTAGAAAAATATAAATAAAAAGTAATCATTCTTATTCTATTTGTTAAAAAAAATTATACTGATTAAAATTGATAAAATTTTTATATTTAGTTCGTAAAAAATAAAAAATTAAAGGATAAGCTTCAAATACCAGTCTCGTGGTTTAGTATTTTCTCACTTTAGTATTCTGTATTTTAAAATGTATCAATTTAGTATCCTATGATTTTATTTCTCTCTTTTCGTCAGCTCCTCCGTTAACATTTTGTTAAATTATAAACAAAAAATTTCAGATACCCTACCTAAGTTTATCGGATATTTACTTAATATCTTTTAGTTTGAACTTTGTCACTAATATAACGAAAAAAATTAGTGGATGGGATAATAAAAAAGAAAAATGAAACCTTGAGTACTAAATTGATACACTTTAAACTATATGGTACTAAAATAAAAAAGTGTGAAACTATAAGGTGGTATTTGAAAATTTTCCAAAATTTAAAGGTGTTAAGAAAGAAAGTTGAGGGGACCAGTTCGAATTAAGCTATATTTGAGGGGGTTTCCGGTATATGTAAATATCTGTTTTTTAGTGGGTTTGTTTGCAAAAATGGTAGCAGCTTCATTCAAACTTTGAAACGAACGGGGTATTTGACGACCGGTTGAACCGGTCGCGGCTAAAACGGGGAAGGGGCGGGGGTGACCGGGAGATTCACCGGCGAGCCGGTGGACTCGGGATTTGGACGGTGGCGGTGAGCGGGGGTTTACCGGCTTTGGACTCCTGCCACGTCAGCATTGACGACCGTTGGGTTCGGCGCGCTCTCATTGGCTCCGCCCCCAACACACGCGTGGGTCCCGCGGTTTTTATGCTGTCGATTTTTATCGGGGTTGCCGCAATTATGGGACACGTCATTTTAGAAAAGGAAAAAAGTTAAAAGTTGGGGAGACCCCCTAAACTATTTGTCGTTTTGAAATTGCCCTCAACTTTTTTCTTTTTTTTTTTTTTGGTTGAAATTTCCTCGGCTTTTAATTTTTCAGAATTGAGTGACTTTAGTCAACTAAAATTAATAATTCGCCTACTAGTCCCCGAACTTTTGATTCAAGATCTAATCTTTTTTATTAGGAAAATAATTCTCTATTTCTTGTGGGACCATAAAAAAAAAAAAACTAGGCTGGAATATTATTAATAGTACGAATGACTTGGTGTTATTAAATTTTTTATCTTTGAATTAAAAGATGTGCGGTTAGAATAATGTTGTCCCTCTAGAGTTGAGTGGGTGGTTAGTTGAATAGTATAATCGAACGAATGAAGATGATAAAAGAGTTAAATCTAACGGTAGAAAACTTGATAGCACAAAATGCTTCGTGCTATCGATATATATATATATATATATATTGGCAAAAGGAGTTATTTTTGACTGTACGCAACATAATCCTCCTGCAATATTAAAGGAAGTCTCATCTGTTATTCATCGATCTCATACTTTTAATTCAACAGTTCATAATATATACATAGAGAAAAATTGTGACTCAATAAGTGGTAACACTATCGACCGTTCCTAGAGCAAGTGGCAAAGGGTTTGGTGGTTGGTACCCGAGATCCAAGTTCGAATCCTAGTTGATTCATATTTCCAGCTAAGTTTATTTCTAAATGAAATAAACGAAGTGGGTCGCATGCTATCTTTCTCTCAAAAAAAAAAAAAAATGGTAACACTGAAAAATAATGTAGAAACTGAAGATTCGATAAATGTATGATTTACAAATGTGCAGATGCATTACGTGTAGGCAATAATTTGGAATCCAATATCTAATACATATATAAGGACTAGAAGTATGAGTTTTTTTTTTTTGTTTTTTTCCCTTGAAAATAAAGCTAGAGATAAAGGCAAGTTAAAAAGAGAAAAAGTTTGTATGAGAGAGATAGAGAGAGAGAGAGAGAGAGAGAGAGAGATGGAGTGTGAGAAAAGCTTGAGGGGTTTGGTACATCCAAAGTAGATGTTCCCTTTAATTTGTTTGTGGAAAAAGTTTCCATAGTTTATGAGGCCCCCATGTGCGTTGGTTGGTACTTGGTACAAATCAGGGAGTCCAATAGCTTTTCAGTACAGTATATAAGTAAGTCTCGTATACTTTCGAAAGTATACTTTCGAAAGTACGGAGACCTCCGTGCTTGTAAGTTATTTTTAATGATAGAAAATTCGATTCGACGATCGGCTCCGTTAAGTATAATCTATCCTATTGAAATTATTTAGAAATCAAATTTTATAATTTTTTGACATCATTTACCAACCGATCAAAAGGTCTCAAAAATAACTATTTTAATGGCCGATGTGGCACGTTTTTAAGTTCAACGGTGTTGAAGTATCCAAATTAGATAAAAACTTAATAGAAAATTCTACTTAACATCAATAGCAAGACCAATACTTCCGATTTGAAATTTGAGTCTTTTATCACTGTTTTTTATGAGGTTTTCATTTTCAGCCGTTCATTTTGAGGCTGCTCGTTTACTAGACAAACGAAGTAAAAAATTTATGAAATTTGGTTTCTAGGTAGTTCCAACAGCGTAGATCATGTCTAACGGAACTGATCGCCGAATCGGATGTCCCATTATTGAAAACAACTTACAAGTACGAAGGCTCTCGTACTTTCGAAAGCATAGAAGCCTAGCTTTATATATAAATATATATATATAGAGAGTTGAGCTAGAATACTATAGATAGCAAATGGACTCCGTTGCCACCCATTTGTTTTCAATGATAGAGCCTCCAAATTGACGATCGGCACCGTTGAACATGATCTATATCACTTGAAGTGTTTAGAAATCAAATTTTAAATCTTTTCGACATCATTTGCCTAATGATCAAAGGGTTTCAAAATTTGTAATTTTAATGGTCGATGTGAGGCGTTTTCTCGTTTAACGGTGTAAAGATATCCAAATCAATTAAATTTTTGTTAGAAAATTCTTTAAACTATTTAAAACAAGATCTATACTCTTAATCTTGATTACAAGATTTCTATCATCATTTTTTAAAGAATATTCATTTTCAGCCATTCATTTTTGTGTCCATTCGATAGATAAAAGAACAATATCGAAAATGTATAAAATTTGATTTCTAAACACTTCAAGTGGTATAGATCATGTTCAACGGTGCCGATCGTCGATTTGAAAGCTCCATCATCGAAAACAAATGGGTGGCAACGGAGCTCGTTTGCTATCGATAGTATTTTAGCTCAACTCTCTCTCTCTCTCTCTCTCTCTCTCTATATATATATATATATATAGAGTGACCTTGTATGCTTCTGAAAGTACGGAGCCCGCCGTGCTTCCAGTTGTTTTCGATGTTCGGACTTTCGAATCGACGATCGGCTCCGTTAGAGTTGATCTAAAGTATTTTGAAGTATTTAGAAAATAATTTTGTGGCTCAAAATCAGGTTGAAAATAAAAATTTTACAAAATATATGAATATGACATTAAAATTTTAGATTAAAGTTATTGATCTTGTTTTATATAGTATAAAGAATTTTCTATCAAAATTTCATGTGATTTGGATATTCTACACCGTTAACTTCAAACGGCTCACCACGGCCATTAAATTATGATTTGAGTCACTTCGATCACTAGCAAATGATATCGAAAATCTCAAAAATTTATTTTATATACTTCAAATATCTAGATCAAGTCTAACGGAGCCGATCGTCGATTCGAAAATCGAACATCGAAAACAACTTGAAACACGGAGCGCTCTTGCTTCCAGAAGTATACAGACGGCACTATATATATATATATATATATATTATATATATATATATAATATATAATAATATATATATATTATTTTATTAAAATTTCATTGAAATTCAAAAAAAAAACCTTTAGTTGAAACAAAAATTGATAAAACAAGCGGAAAATAAAGTCTTTGGAACAAGGGGAGTGTAAAATTTATCCATAATCAATAGATGGTCTTTTTATATTACTTCACATGCACTATTTAGGATATGCAATATTCAATCAAATTTTTTTTTAAAAAAAAAGCATATTATGTGTACGTACGTAGCTCTATACACTCAGGTAAGAGTAATATATATATATATATTTTTAAGAGATAGGCAGCACGCTACCTTTTTCGTTTATTTTATTTAAAAATAAATTTAGCTGTAAATGTGAATCTAACTAGGATTCGAATTTGGATTTCGGATACCAACCACTAAGCCCTTTGCCACTTGCACTAGGGACGGTCGGTCAGGTAAGAGCAATATTATGTGTACACCTATCCATTGGATATAAAATTTATACCTATAAAATTTATACCCACCCCGCATTCTATGTAAAAAATCTATTTCAATGTAACATAAATTTTTATTTTTGAAATGAATTTTTTATATGAAATAATGCAGGAGAAAATAAAAGAATGTTTGCTCAATATTATTTTTTGCTAAAATGAATGGTGACTATTGTTTTGTTATACTAAAAATCTGCTGTACTTTAATAAAGGACGAATCTCTCAAATTAAACAGGAGTGACACTACAAAAAAAAATGGTCTATAGGGATACTTTTAAATATCGGTATAGATAAAAAAAAGTGATGTTAGCTAAATTATCGACACTTTTAAAAAATTTTGCTATATGTGGGGTCGCTAGGTATATAGTGACAGTTAAAGAGTGTCAGTATAATCTAAAAAGAGTGCTGCTAATTTACTAACACTTATTTAAGTATTTAGCAACTGCTGGAACTCTACCTCGTTGGTTGCGGTGACGAAGAATGAGGAGAGGGAAGGGCTCTTCGTCTAGAATTTCAGTGGATTGAGTGAGGGGAGAAAGGAAGATGATAATTAATTTTTTTTTTTTTTTTTTTCTTTTCTGTTTGTAATCGGATTGAATGGGCTGGGTAGGGTGGGTTGAGTAGAGTAACCTTTTATTTTTTGTTGAATTGGGCTTTATATTTAGGCATTAGTAGATTTTTTTTTATGTTTTGGCATAAATGAAACACTTACACAAAAGTGTTCCAAACATGTGTCGCTATAATCTAATTTTGTTGTAGTGCATGAGATGAGAAATTCTCTTTAAATGCATTATTAAATTCAATGAGAACGAGATCACAATTTAAATAAGCATTTATGAAATTAAATGGGAGTGATATACATCTCCACCCTGAACCCTTTAATACTTATTTATGGACAAATAATAGTTGTGAAAAATTAATTCAAAATTGAAAATTTACGAGCATGTTAGTTGTGCGATAACCATTTCCGTAAAAAAAAAAGAAAAAGAAAAAGAAAGAAAGCCAAGATTCAACTGAAGAAGTATTATTTGGAGAAGTTTTAATATTTTGTTTCACTAATTAAAATTTGTTTAATAAATTTTAGGAGCAACAAAAAAGCAATATTCAAAAAAAAATTGTGAGCTATTTCCCAAATATTTGACTGTATATTAAAAATTAAAATATAAAAAATCTTCCGGTAAATATCTTTTTTTTCACTTTTCCTCTCTAATTTTTAAAAATTTATATTTTATCCTCTCAAAATTTCAAGATAATGTGTTTAGTCCCTTTTGTTAGGGTTCTGTTACTATTTCACCAATTTCTTATAATTTATGCTAAAAGTATTCTTTAAAAAATAGAAATATTAAAAAACTATTCTTTCAGGACAATTTTGTTATTTTGTCATTAATATTTCTATTTTTTTAAAAAAATTAAAATATAGATTTATAAAGTAAAAAAAAAAAATTATAAGAGAATTTTCTGTATTTTAACCTTTTAAAAAAATGTATACATCTACTCTTGACAAGAACACAAATATTCACTGAAGTTAGTCAAATTCAACCAGTAAATAATAATTAAATTCGATTCAATGAGTTTTATCTTAAATATTAAGATTAGCGCTTTAATAACACCCACTAAGCGCGATTTTCGTTATCAACGTTATTGGGGGACCTACTGGTGTGCATAGCTAATTGATGCACCGAATTGTTAAGGGTTCACACGTGAATAGTCTAATATCAGATAATATTAATAAGAGAGAAAATGATTGATGTATATTAGTGGGCACAGATTTAATAGGTTTAAGCTTTTAGGTCGAATGATTTGCATTCAATATGTCATATTCTTGATTCATGTTGGTTTGTCCCGGCCTCAAAACTCTCCATCAAGTGGTATTAGAGCGGATGATTTGACAATCCTCGACTATTTATCTAAATGATATGGTGTAATTGAATTGATGACTCTCATGAATACGACGGGTTTGCTGAGAGAGTCACGAAACACGATATGATGGTTTGGCGCCACCGAAGAGAATTAGGCTTGAGAGGTGTGGCATGGGTTAAGCGCATAGGTTCAGATAGTTAATGCATTCAATATAGTTGGGTCAGAAAGGCGCGGGTCTAAGTGCATGGCCTCGGATGAGTTCTTGAATGGCGCAGATTAAAAAGTGCATAGTCTCAGATAAGTGAGTTCGCTTAACAAATGAGTAAAGAATACTGATGGGTTCAAGCCTGATAGGCTTAAACTTGCGATCAAGTTAGTGAGTGGCTCTTACGAATATGACATGTTCGCTGAGAGAAGTCACAATACGTGATATGACGGTTTGGCACCCCCCAAAACGAATTGGTTTGAGAGGCATGGGTTAGGCGCATGCGTTTAGATGGTTAATGCATTCAATATGGTTGGACCAGAAAGGCGCGGGTCAGGTGCATGAGCTCTGATGAATAGCAGAATAACGCAACTTAAAAAGCGCATGATCTCAAATGAGTGAGTTCGCTTAACAAAGGAGTAAAAAATTGATATCTACTAATGAGTTCAAACCTAATAAGTTTAAACTTTTAGTTTGACTGAGTTTCATATATATCACATTCTCAAGCTCATATAGGTTTGCGTTGGATCCAGAACCCCTATATTTTTAATATAGGGGTTTTGAAATAGTCCTCTGAGTTACTACTATATTTTTAATCTATTGATGAGATCTTTTTAACTTTTAATTTTAGCAGGTGTTACACACATGTTCAGAAAATATATAAGCCATTTTGAAATAGCTCTCTGAATTACTATTTGCTTTATTTAGATTTTCTGAACATTTTATGTTTTAAAAAAAATTTGAATTAGTTTGGCCAAATAAATTAAAATTTTACCGAATTGGCTGATAGTTCTATTAAAATTGTTTAAATTAAAAAAAATAGAATAACAAACTGCTAATAGCTAATTGATCTATGAAATTTAACAAATATTTTAACTTGATTAACTATAAAAATTCAAATTTTAAAAAAAAGCTAAAGGGTGTCCATTTCAGAATAAAATAAGGTTTTTATTGTTGAGTATAACTTGGTGTTTTGAACTTTAATGTTATTTATTACTACTATTATTATAATTTGTACTCTTATTTATATATGCTTAATTCTGAATAAATTACAATTATTTAATGTACCGAACACTGACATGTGAGCTTGGAAAATGCGTGACTATCCAATTTATAAGCATAGGACTCAGATTATAAATAAGGAGTGTTCTGATGAATCAGATCTCAGAAACATTATTATGTGTACAATATTGTGTTTATTTATTCTTTTAATGAAACTTACTTTTGTACTCTGATCAAATTTTATTCAAATATTGTACGCATATAAATTGTACTAAAGAATCACAAGGAGTCGGGAGAGATTCAAACTTACTATTTCTTTCCGTAGTATCACTACAACAAAAACGGTCTATAGCGACACTTTTAAATATCGGTATAGATCAAAAAAGTGCTGCTGGCTAAATTTACCGACACTTTTGAAAAGTGTTGCTATATGTGGAGTCGCTAGATATATAGTGACAGTTAAAGAGTGTTGCTATAATCTAAAAGAGTGCTGCTAATTTACCAACATTTATTTAAGCATTTAGCAACCGCCGGAACTCTACCTCGTTGGCTGCGGTGGCAGAGGAGGACGAGAGGAAATGATCTTCGTCTAGGATTTCAGTCGATTGAGTGAGGGGAGAAGGGAAAATGATAATTGATTTTTCTTTTCTTTTTCTTTTCTTTTTCTTTTTTGTTTGTAATCGGGCCGAATAGGCTAAGTGGAGTGGGTTGAGTAGAGTACCCTTTTATTTTTAGTTGGATTGGACTTTATATTTAGGCATTAGTAGGATTTTTTTTAAGTTTTGGCATAAATGTGATACTTATACAAAAGTGTCCTAAACATGTATCGCTATAACCTAATTCTGTTGTAGTGTATCGACTAAGAATATTAAATTATTTAAGTTAATGACGCTATTAGCTATTTAACTGTTCCCATTTTATGTGCCGAAAAGTAACTAAAACTCTTATATCTGATATAATTATTAATTAATTTGATAAATTTTTTTAGCTTTTGTAACTACAATCATCTAAGTCTGAAAAATTGAAAGTGAAGAGGATCACAATTAAAGCAGTTTCTGTTGAAGAATATAATGATATTCATTATGTTGATTCATCATGTTAATATCATGCAATATATAAATTTGTTCCAAAGTAATTAAATTATTGGGGTAACTCACTAACTATTTATTTTTATTCACCATCTCATTATTTATAAGTACATAGAGGTGGCCCAAAAACTAGGATGGTAAACTTAGGCCTCTATTTAGTATTTACCATTTCCACTACCATTTCCAGATCCATATCCGCGCCCTTCGCCATAACCATATCCAGAACCGTTACCCGACCCGGACCCTGACCCTGACCCGTAACCTTCCCCGTATCCTTCACCATGACCTGAACCTGACCCAGAATCCTCACCCGAGCCATAACCCTCTCCGTAGCCTTCACCATGCCCTGAACCCGAACCTGAACCCGAACCTAACCCTTGCCCTTGGCCCGATCCGTGCGCTTGACCGTGTTCCGAGCCCGAACCAACGCCGGACCCTGCACCGGACCCAGCATACGATCCACCTGATCCAGCAGATGAACCAGCACCCGAACCGGCAGATGAGCTAGCTCCGGAACCAGAGCCAGAACTAGACCCGGATGCAGACCCTGAGCCCGAACCAGAACCGGAGGCACTACCATCTCCTATGCCCACACTGATTCCTGTTCCGGCACCGATACCGACTCCGCCGCCATCACCGATGCTTATGCCTAGGCCTTTCCTCGCGACCCGACTCTCGACATGTATAACACAAGAAGCCACGACGAAAATAGCAATGGCTAAAACACCTTTCACATAAGCCATGTTTATGAAGTGACACTGTATATTTGTTTTATGATCTCTATGTTATGGATTGTGAGAAATTAAGGAGCAATAAATATGCTTCAAAAACGAGTCATATGCAAGTGTTTGAGTTGGTTGAGGGATTTGAATTGGTACACTAAAAAAGTAAACTGGGTTAGCGTGGCAAAAAAACTTGTGGAGGATATTGAATTTTTCTATAGTGGAGCAATTTTGATGGCTTAGTTTTTTTATTGCTTGTGACACGTTAAAAGGGCCCTTTTTATCATTTGGACCCACGCACTAGAACGTAATGCGTAGTGTGTGTGTGGATCATTTGACTTGTAATGTCGAATGGGCCATCTCATAACTTAGAGCCTGTCGCATAGACCCTGTTTGTTTCACTGAAACTGAATTTTGAGTTAAAGTGAAGTTCGGTGAAAATTACTTTTCTCTCACTGTTTGTTTTCATAGCTATGAAAGTAAAATTTTTTCTGTTCTACTGTTTGTTTGGCAGAAATTGCATAATATAAAACAATAATTTATATATAAATAATAACACTACAACAGAATTAGATTATAGGGATACATTTTTGGGACACTTTTGTATAAGTGTCCCATTTATGCCAAAACTTTTTAAAAAAATCTATTAAGTCCTAAATATAAAGTCCAATCTAATCAAAAATAAAAAGTTCCTCTACTCAACCAATTCCATCCACCCCACTCGGGCCCAATTACAAATAGAAAAGTAAAAAAAAGAAAAAGAAAAATTAATCATCATTTCCACTTCTCCTCCGCCACCGCAGCCGACGAGATAGGGTTCCGGTGGCTGGAGTTCGGCCGTGAGAATCTCGCAGGGACCGTAGAGGATTACTGTCGCCATGTGTTCCTCCGCCACGGGTCGCTGGAGGAGTGGGTGCCAAACATTATGGTGGCCTCACATATAGCGACCCCACATTTAGCAACACTTTTAAAAAGTGTCGGTAATTTAGCCAGCAGCATTTTTTTTTAACCTATATCGATATTTAAAAGTGTCGCTATATACCGTTTTTATTGTAGTGTAAATAACTTAATAAATAATAAATTATTATTTAATAAATAAAAATAATGTAATTATATTCTTATATAATTAAAAAATTTAATCTGAAACAACTAAATTATTTTTTATACACAAATTATAATAATACAATAATAAAATTATAAAGTAGAAAAAAATTAATACTTAACTAAGCAATTTTCATTGCATTTTAAATATACAAACTAAATTAAAAAAATACTAAAACTTAATTAATCAAATTTTATCATATTTTAAATTAAAAGAGTAATAAGTACCATATACAATTAAATATATTTAAATATAACTAGTATTGCCCATTGTATTATTATTTTTTTCACCTTTTTTCACTCTAATTGACTTCGGCCCAGGGAGGCCAAAGTCAATTATACTGTTTTAGATAATTCGAGTTTCGATCATATCTTTAATACTGCGAACCAAATAGAAGTAATCGTTTATGGCCGAAAACGACTTCACCCTTCTCCATTTTACCCAAACAAACAGGCTTATAATGTTTATCATTGCAACTACAAAAAGTGTATTCTAATTGAACAAGTGTTATTTGATTAAGTAGTTGTCACTTACAGAAATAAATAGAATATTTTTTTATTGCATTTTTGACTGCGTGCAATTAAGGATGAAAGCAAGTCGAGCTCGAGTGAGCTTAACTTAGCTCAAGTTTGGCTTGAAAATAGTTTTGAGCTAAATTCAAGCTAAAGCTCAGCTTAAAATTAATTCGAGTCGAGCTCGAGCGAATGCGAGCCCTAAACGAGCTATTTGAAATTTCTGATATAGAGCAATTTACGATTTGATTTTCATAGAACATTATTTAGAACTTGACACGAGAATATTTTTTATAGTTTAATATACAAAATAAATGTATAAAATGCCATAGCATAATACTAAGAAAATTAGTTTATGAATTGATATATATAGCTAGAATTGAGCTCCTATACTTTTAAAAATACCAAGTCATTGGTGCTCGTAAATTTTCGGCCCTTGGATTAAGGAATGTGCGGTTAGGATGATGTAGGCCCCCTAGGGTTGAGTGGGTGGTTGGTTGAATAATATAATCTAACAGGTGAAAATGATCAAAGATATAGATCTAACGGTAAAAAATTTACAAGCACCATAGCCGGACGGCTGGGGTACTATCGATAGCACAAAGAATTTGGTGTTATCGAGTTTTCCGCCGTTAGATTTAACCCTATGATTATTTTTATTCGTTAGATTATACTATTCAACCAACCACTCACTCAACCCTAGGGGGCCCACATCATCCTAACCATCCATTTTTCAATCTAAGGGCTAAAAAATCAATAGCACCAATAGTTTGGTGCTATTGATAGTGTTCCAACCTAGTTTTCAATTTAAGGGCTAAAAAATCAATAGCACCAATAGTTTGGTGCTATTGATAGTGTTCCAACCTAGTTTTCTCTCTCTCTCTCTCTCTCTCTCTCTCTCTCTATATATATATATATATATATATATATATATATATGAGCTTTTGAAGCCTAATACAGGTGACCCCAGTAACCCAAGCTCGGCTTATTTAATTACGATCCGAGCTAGAGCAAGTCGAATACCCAGCCGAACACAATGGCCCTCTTTGATTTTTTTTTCTTTTTTTCTTTTTTCATACTATGCACGTTAGTTTAGGCTTTGTTTGGGATTGTGGGAAGATTGCATTACGTGTGGTGAGAAAGTACGAAGGAAAATGTTCTGTTTGTTTCCGTACGTAATATTGCGTTCCGCATATCGCGATGAGTTGGTTACGATATATTTTTTGCGATGCCATTAAAAACGCAGAAGCATATCCCATATGCTTTTATCCCAACTCTATTTTATCTAATAGCGTCAGATGGGTCTTAATATCAAACAGCCTTAGTTCAAAGCATAAAAGTCGTTATTTTGAAACAGTTTGTTTTTCGAACAAAATATAGTCAAACAGTTACCAAATACAAATTGTAACTCGGGTTCCCTCCAAAGTATCAAATTTTTTAAAATTTTAAAATTTATGCTTGTTGCTGTTTTTTTATATACTATATATAGAATATACCCTAGATAATTAGATAAGCACGAATTTGTTAGTAACTTACGAAGTTATAGAGATAGTTAGGGTAGAGAGAAAGAGAGAGAGATTTTAATTCATAGTACTAGGAGAGAGAGAGATTATAGGTAAATTATTAACAATAAAAAGTTAAAAGATATTTAAAATAACAAATTTTGGTGTATATCCACTTTAATTACTACCTGTATAGGTGTGTTGAAACTTTTTTTTTTTCTAGGATAAATTACAGTTTTGGTCCCCAAACTATAAGATATGTATATTTCATTTGGTCCTCAAACTTTGATTCGTAATAATTTATGATTTGAACTTTCAAAATTATTGCAATTAAATTCTACAATCTAATTTTGTTGACTAAATATATGACAAACTATTAATATAGAAATACTGTGAAAGTATTGTCATTGATGAAGTAATAATAATTAATATACTATATCACTTCTATGTCAATAATTTGTGAATATTAATTAGCTTATTAAATTGAGTTATGGAATTTGATTATAATAATTCTAAAAATTCGAGCCAGTTTGCTAGCAACAAATTGAAGATTGAGGACCAAATTAAGTGTCACGGACCTCATAGTTTACGGAAAAGCGCAATTACCCTTTCTTCCTATACAGATGATTATATATTCTTACTAATTGAGAGAATTAGACTTTTATCAATTAGAGCTGATCATTAACGTACTATACCTTGACACCTCAATATGAAATACTAATGATTCTATATTTATGTATTAGACTAATTATATAATGGTGTCAGTTTCTTAATTAAGCTTAAGTAATATATATGGCATTCAAATGTAGATAAGTTACTAACATTTTAATATATAAATGCGAATCTATTGTATAACAAATGGTATCATGCTAATTTACTCCATAAGCAAATGGATTTATTGGAGAAAATCTGTAAAAATTATTTTCTAAATAGTTCAAATATGTTAGATTAAGTAAAACAGAACTGATCGTCAATTCGCAAGTCCCATCGTCGAAAATAGTTTAGGAGCATTGAGGAATTCGCAAGTCCCATCGTCGAAAATAGTTTAGGAGCATTGAGGTTTTCGTGCTCTAATAGCACCCAATTTCTACCCATAATATATATGAATCAAAATAAACAACAAATTGAGGAGGTGTCTAATTTAAATAGAACAAATTAAACTTCAGTGTCCTACTTCAAAAAATGACCTACATAAATTTGAATGATATTGATCACAATACATTTCGGCCAAAATGTACCATAGCTAAAACATATAACAAAAGATGAATTCTACTTCTTTGACATCAAGATGATGAACCGTGCCGCGTGCACTGCGATCAGGAGCACCGAAATCACGATAAGGAAGATCCCGACCTTCCTCCATCGACTCGTGACGGCCTTCGCGAACCCGTCCCTGCACATATCGCAGTTGAAGCACAGCTGATCGGCTCGGTTCCCCCACGCACGACAATCGGGCCTGTACTTGCCTCCGGCGTATTTTGCGTAGTCGTTGTTCTCTGCAAATATCCAGTCGGTCGCGCTCACGTACGCCATCCCGCATTCGTCCGGCGGTTTGCAACATCCCGCCTTATTCGTAACCAAACAAAATTTTTAAAAAATGATTAAGATTTAGTACGCAAGAAAAAATTAGGGCTTATTTGGTCATGCTTCTGCATGGCAAGGATGCTTTTATTGTGCAAAATGTTACAAATATGTAAAAGACTCATTTACAAAAGCACTTGCAGTTGCAAAAAGCACTAACTCTGGCGGTGAATGGATCAATAAAAAAGAAAAAAAAAAAAAAAACTCTTTGTGACAAAAATAGTAGCATCTAAGTTTAAACTTCATGCTTATTTATTTATAACTTGTTGATAAATACTTGGGTAGAAGTTAAGGTGAAAATGTGCCTAAACTACAAAAAAGTATATAGGAAGCACCAGATCATTACTCCTATATATCTACAGCAATATTACAGTTGCGAAAAGCACTAACTCTGGTGCTAAATGGATCAACAAAAAGGGGGAAAAGAAATAAAAAACAACTCGTTGTGCCAAAAATAGAAACTTTTTAGTTTTAAATTCGTACTTGCATTGCTTACTTTGTTGACAAATACTTGAGCAAAAGCTGAGCCAAAAATGCGCCTAAACTCAGAAGCATCAGATTATTGCTTCTATCTAAATAAATCAACAACAAAAGGGCAAAAAAAAAAAGAAGAAAAAAACAACTCGTTGTACCAAAAATAGTAGCTTTTAAGTTGTCAATTCACATTTATTAAGTTGACAAATACTTGAGCAGAAGCTAAGCCAAAAATGCGCCTAAACTACGAAACCGTAACATTGCATGTGAGTCATGGACGTACGTTCCATGCATGCATGGAGAACGTGGTAATACCTCAACCGGAGAGAGCTTGATCTTGCCGAATTCGTGCGCCGAGAGGCCGCCGGTGCGGTACGCCAAGTCGCTGCAGATGCGATTGTTGTACAAGCACGACTTCACCTCATTCCAGTTTCCGGTGCTCGCGAGGCGCGTCTGGAACCACCCGGGCGAGGCGGGGACTTGTCGGGCCTCCATCTTGTACACGCCGACGAGCACGAGCCCCATGGTGAGTGCCACCACGAGCGCCACCGCCAGCACCGCGTACCCGGCCAGCGCCACCCCCTTCCGCACGGTCGAGTACCCGGCTGCATTGCTGACGACAAACATGCCGAGGAGCCCCACCCCGACGCCTACGCGCATGCCGCTCGTCACAAGCAGGTCCTCGCAGTCGTAGTCACGGGTCACGAGGAGCCACACGCCGCATGCGAGTGCGGGGAGGGAGACGAAGGAGGCGAGGACGGCGAGAAGGCGTAGGATGCGCTTCATTTGGGGAGGAAAGGGAGGAGGAGAGGGCGCGGTAGCGGAAGAGGAGGGGGGTGGAGTGCTCATACTATAGGGGTAGTGTTGGGGGGAGATTTTTGGGTAGATATAGTAGAGCATTTTGGGAGCTGGATATTTTTGTTGGATTGATCTTTTCAATGATTAGTTTGATTTCCGTATTTTTCGCCTGTTCCATCTAATCTTAAGGATTAACAGAATAGCACAATTCTCTCTGTGTGTGTTTAACCGCCACTTTAGAAGGTTCTTCTATCCCTATTGGATAGGTGTACAAATTTTCATTACGCACACCCGGTGCACCATGTAAGCCGTGCGCCAGTGGTTAAGGTGTTAAATATATTTAAATTAAATGGATAAGGGCAATTAGATCGTAGGTTATAGATCTATTCAAATTTGAGCCATTTAAATGTGAAAAATTCTTTGATTTAACTTTTAAACATGTCTTTTTCTATATGTGCATTGTAAATGTTTGATCATGCCCTAATTTGTTTAATTTGAAATTAGAGCCTTTTGAGGTTGATTTTTATAATCTATACCACTTATAAAAGAGAGAGTTTTAAAATTTTTAATCTACACTACTATATTAATAGGGACCGATATTTTGGGAAAGAAAAAAATTTAAAAACTCCATCTTTTATAAGTAGTATAGATTATAAAAATCAACCTCAAAAGGCTCTAATTTCAAATTAAACAACTTAGGGCATGATCAAACATTTACAATGCACATATAGAAAAAGACACGTTCAAAAGTTAAATCAAAGAATTTTTCACATTTAAATGGCTCAAATTTGAATAGATATATAACCTACAATCTAATTGCCCTTATCCAATTAATTTAAGTATATTTAACACCTTAACCACTGGCGCACGGCTTACATAGTGCACCGGGTGTACGTAATGAAAATTTGTACATCTATCCAATAGGGATAGAAAAACCTTCTAAAGTGGCCGTTAAACACACACAGAGAGAATCGTGCTATTCTGTTAATCCTTAAGATTAGATCGAACCGACGAAAAATACGAAAATCAAACTAATCATTGAATAGATCAATCTAACAAAACCTAGATAGAATTAATATAGCTTATAGATAGAGTTAATATAGCTTATAGATGCTTTGGTTTAGTTAGAAATACGATTTCTAATCTCCCCTACTATATAATGATGATGACAACCGTCAAACCATATGAAAGGTAATTGCTGTAACTATCTAACCAACTAATAACAATAACTTGTTGAGTTCAAACCAATAGTTTAAAATACTTAAGTCCGGTTATTATTACTAGAGCTCTTGGTCTTTATATTTCTGTACACGTGTCAAAATTAAAGTTTAGTTTAGAAATGTATTTTCTTTACGTTTCTAAAAAGCCATTGTTTTGATGCTTTAGAGGTCCAAAGAAATTTGAATACAATACATTAAGATGGTGGTGGAAGTCTCCTTCCGGGAAGTGATTCAATTATGTATTTAGCAATGGAGAAGTAGGGTTATAAAGCTTTAAAATAGCTGTATTTAGAAAGTATATTTCAAACTAAATTGTGGTTTTGGCTTTTCCTATGAATACTATTTAAATAATATTTTTATCACCATCATTACTTCTAGAAATGTAGAGGAAGAGGATCTAGACAAAAATTTTAGAATACAACGCTTATATTATTGACATGGTGCCCCCAATCAATTAAAAAGCTCTCATGTAGTTCACCTATCCCATTATAGCTTTCAGAAAAATATTTTTATTGTACTTTTCTCAAAAAGAGAAATATAATTGGCTGGAGATAGATGATGTGGTGATGATGTGGTATAAGTGTTACATAGTAGACTTCCTCTACGATCCTTATTTTTTTGGTGGATTGGCGTAGATTCAAGACGGATTGATTAATTTTTATCTTATATTTTATTCTGATTTACTGTTTTATTCGAGATGGATCAGAGTGGAAGTGAATTTTTAGTGGATCGGGAGAGATTAATTAAGGGAAGGAAGGAGTCCCCCGCCTTTTGCTCCACTTCTTTAGCGGATCAAGACGGACTCAGAGCAGTTTTTTTCTCTTTATTTTTAGCCCTCACTTACGCCCCACTCAAAATGGATCTGGATGAGAGTTTAGCTAACTCGGATCTATTTGCATCTCTAAATTAATTTACTCCCTATATTTGGGCCAAACAGACACCAAGCCACGGAATTTGAATCAAAATACTTATGTAAACCCTTCAATTTACCTTTGTTTTTTGTTAATTTATAAATCTTTCACTAGTAAGAGGAATAATTTGCTAGAGAGGCTATTTAGTGATATTAGATTAAACAAATTGGTAAAAAAATTACATAAACCTATATTAATCATTTTTTCCAATCAAGTCACGGGAATTATACCTTAACTGAATCTATGTGATCTATATATATGCATATTATTCTTTTATAAAAACACGTAATATATTTTACCCTACATTTTTCTATTGCACATAATATATTATATTTTCTGCAATTCTAAATGAAGCCTTACTCTCGAATTGTCGCCAAACTAAGAAGTTTGATGAAGAAGAAATTTTAGAAGTTTCATGCACGCATGATGATGCCAACAAGAAGTGGGAGTAGTTGAGAAATCTATCGTGGTTGTGTCATCATAACATGCTATAAAGCTTAATTCAAACTTCATGCCCACCTCACTAAAGAACCCATGCATGGTCCAAAAAGAAAGGCAATAAGATCACTACATGTGGTTCTCTAATGCTTTGTTACTACCCATGTAATTGACATTTTAGAATTTTTTTTTTTTTCGTAGGGATTTTTATACATGCCTCTAGCTAAGCCAAACTTCTTTTATTCCATATGTCTAAACTCTATTTAAAGTGCGTGCTTGTTTAGTGTAGCGCTAGCCTTTTGCACTAGCTTGTTTACTCTAAAGAGTATGTAATAGTTAAGAATTAAAACTAAGTGCTTGTTTAGTATAGCTTTTGAAATAGCTTGTTTACTCTAAAAAGTAACAATTAAAGGCTTATCTCGTACTTATTTGTATGCTTTAGTTGTTTTCTTTTTTCTTTCTCGATTCCGTCTTATCATATTTAATTCAAAGAACTAGCTAGCCATTTTTGTTAACTTTTGTGTTAAGCTTATCTTGCCTAATAAAAAAAAAAAAAAGCAAAAAACAATTATTCTTTATCATGCATACATCCATGTGCAAAATCCGAAGATTTTAGTGACTCAACTGAACTAATCTCAATCTCTAATGTAACCCAACCCTTCTCATGTTCATACATGTGTCAACCTAAGTGATTTTCTCTCTAACTCTTAACCCATTAACTAGTAGTGCGCCACTAACTTTTGTACGTACAAATCATGGCCGCATACAAAGAATAATTGACGCACTTTGCTTTCGGTTGAAGATAATTCGCATGCATGGTGTTGTCCCCTGGTTTTAGATGCACAAAATGGCCTATAAATAGCTCTCCTATGTAGCTATTTGAGTCAACAACACTTGGGAAATATTGTAGGATTCCCTGAAGAAGTAGCATTGCAAGAAGAGTGTAAGAAATGGCTTGTGGAAGTGCTTCTGGTTTGGCTTTGCTTCTTTGCTTCTTGTGCTTGGCCATGGTTAGCACCGAAAGCCGCCCCACAGCTCGAAAGGATCTTAGTGTGAACCTCGGCGGCGGTCCGGGGCTCGGGCAAGGGCTTGGGCTCGGTCTCGGTCTAGGGCTTGGGCTCGGTGTTGGTGACGGGGGCTCTGCATCTGGGTCCGGGTCGGGCTCTGGCTCGGTGTCTGGTTCCGGTTCTGGTTCTGGTTCCGGCTCTGGTTCGGCCTCTGCGTCTGGTTCAGGTTCGGGTTCAGGCTCATACGCCGGGTCTAATGCTGGTTCATATGCTGGGTCAGAGGGTTCCGGGTCGGGGTACGGAGAGGGGCAGGGGTCTGGATTCGGATCGGGAGGACGCCACTGAATATTGGAGGACTAGTTTAGTGCCAGACCCGGAGAATGTGTGTGTGTGATGTTGAATAGTAGGGGCATTAAACATCCACTGTGAGTTGTGTTAATTTCTCTCTCTATAATAAATCTTTTTTGGGTTTTCTCTTTTTCTACTTTTGTTTTTTTTTTTGAGTCATGAGTTGTTTTGTAGCCTGAAAATAAAAGTAAATATTTGGAGTTGAACTCTCTCTCTCTCTCTCTTGTCTTTTTTTTGTATATAGTGGTGTATGCTCTGCTTGTGCATGGCAAATGGAATACAATTTCTATAATTTAAAATGGACTTTTTCAATTGTTTTGACTTCCCACAAAATACTTTTTCGAGGGAAAATAATTTTCGCTTTTGAAAATAATTTTAATGTCAACTCCAATTCTCGTAGTGAGTGGCTCATGATATATTTTTTATGGTATCATTGAAAAACAGAAAAAGTATATATATCCTATATAGTTTTGCCCCAATTTTGTTTTCTCTAATAGCATTAGATGAGCCTCGCTAGCAAACGTGCCCTTAGCCTTATTCTAACTGAAAACAATTTCAAGTACTAAAAACTGTTACGGATCAAAAGTTAGATCCAATCTTTTCGTTCTTTGCATTGACCTCCTGGTCCAGTAGGCCCGTCCGGCCCATTTGCATTCCTCATTGATCGATCGATTGATTGTAGATTCGCTTTGGATTGATTGTAGATTCGCTTTGGAATTACAGAAAAATTGTATATGTACAATAAAATAGGGTAATCTCCGTAGATCACAATGATTCGATTACATTGTAGTATTTCTATATGTTGGATAAAATAATTAAATATCCAAATAAATAGTTCGCAAAAATCATATAGATTTTTATATACCTCTTTTTCGCGGAATGTATTACGATTATCAGGATTGAATCTCGTCTTGTTTTACGAACTTGTTGATCCGCCAATATTCTGTCTCAATTTGTTGCACGTTGTTCTTACTCGTTGCAATCCGGCTACTAGAATCGATCGCCGCACACCGCCCAAATCTCTAGGGTTTCAGATGGTGCCCTAGAGCGAACCCAAAAAAGAATTTTTTATGGAGAGATGATTCTTTTTTTTTTGTTGTCTTTCGTGTGTCGTATATGGTCAATACCTCATATATTTATAAGCCATAAGGGAGACATTAATCCTAATCATATTCTAACTAAATCTCACATAGATAGAGATTTAAACAGATTAGGATTTATCTGTTANCAATACCTCAAATATTTATAAGCCATAAGGGAGACATTAATCCTAATCATATTCTAACTAAATCTCTGATAGATAGAGATTTAAACAGATTAGGATTTATCTGTTAGATTTATTCTTTATCCCAAGTGGACTAGGAATATAATAGATAATTATAAATATTTATTTCTTATCCCATATGAATTAAAAATATTTTAGATAAGTTCCAAAGTGGACGAATCCTAACACTATATATTTTCTTTCAACTCTTTCACAATGATTCGATTACGTTGTAGTATTTATATATATTTTCTTTCAACTCTTTTTCAGGCCAGTAGCCTTGGGTATCAAACGTGCTCTTAATTTGAGAAATTAGTGGATAGGAAAGGATAAATTATTGAATCTTGTGATCTTACAAGAATGATATTCAATATTTGGTTTTCAAGAGAATTGTAGTTTATTAATCTATTGGTAAATTTATATGACACTTTTAACTGTTTGTGTGAGTAGATTGGCATATAAAATAAAAGCTAAATTAGAGAAAACCTTCTTATAAAAACTTGATTTTTTACTTTTCCTTCCTAATTTTTAAAAATTTATAATTTACTCCTTCAACATTTCAAATCATTGCATTTAGTCCCCCTCCATTCAGTTCCATCATTATTCCGTCCATTTTTTATAATTTATACTGTAAATACCATTCAAAATGACAAATATATATTAAGAAAAAAAAAATTTATAGAAGAAGTTAGGACAATTTGCTCATTTTGCCCTCTCTGTTAACGTCGTATCTTTCGAAAATATTTTTAAAATTTTAAGAAGACAAAATATAAATTTTTAAAAAGTAGAGAAGAGAAAGTACAAAAATGAATATTTATAGAAAATTTTTATAATTTAGCAAAAAATAAATATGATAAACAAGTACCATGCATCCCCAAAGATAAAATAATGGATCAGGGCCCCAACCATTTATTATAAAATGCCTAGAAAAGGACTAATGTGGAATGGTACAATGGATCAGGGTCCTACACACTTATTATAAAAGTTTAGAACATGAGAAATGGATGAGAATATGCATAATGTGGAATAATAAAAAGTGACAAGGGCATGGTGCCAAATTTGATCTCAGGACTACATCACCACTATGGATAAAGAATAAAACTTTATAAAAGTAATCTTTTTAAACCTCTAAAAAAAATTTAAAAAAAAATTATAAATTTTTATTGTATTTTTTTTAGAAAAGACTATGTTTGAAATTTATGATGAAAAATATTTTATTATTTTTATACGTAATATCATATTGTATATATAGCTATGGATCAATTATTATATATACTTTCACTCTAATACTGTTTTGCGTAGTAGTATTAACTATTACCATTGCCTTTAGTAACATTAACTACTTATGGTCCTTTAGCTTTATTATACTTAAATGAGCACCAAAAATATTTTTTTTAATATTTAATAATTTGATAATATGATTTTTTTTCTTTTTTTTTTTTATGAGAAGGGTACAGAAGAGTGTGTTTGTTTCCTGGCGACCAGTCCATTTTATATTTTTAAAATAAAACAAGTAAAATTGATTATGGCAAAGAAGGGTGTAGAAAAGAAATCCTGTTTAGGGTTTGTTTGTTTGTCCGTAAATGATCTTTATATTAAAATAACATATAACTGGACTAAAATTTGAGAGAATTTGTTTTTAAAATGCTATTTATTTGATAGGAAGTTAATAGATTCGAAACTGTAATAATAACACTGTTTTATATATATATTACTAAAATTTTACACACTAGGCAATAGGCACTAGCACATAAAAAGATAAAAAAATTACAACAACTATTTTTTTTATTTTGTATTTTTTTCTCTCTCATAAATAACTTCGACGTCACCCACGGCGAGGTCAATTATAGTACTTTTTAGAAAATAGAGTTACGTGCGAATTTGGTGTACTAACATAAGTGGATATTTAGGTTTTACAATCGAAAATAATTTCGAACAGTTGAAACTACAACCAATGTGTATATAATTTCAACTGCTATAGTTAAATTTTTTTATATGATTATAACAATGAAAACAAGTAACTATGAAATATAAATACAATTTTATTTGTATCTTCCACATTTTTATTTCCAATTATTATATAACGTTTTCGTAGCGCTTTCGCATCCTCGCGTTGCTTTGACCACGCCCGTCCAATTTGGCCCAATCCGAACCCGCCGCGTGGACGCACAAACTTTGACCACGTGGCGGTCCCACCAACCAACGCGGCGCGGTTAATTTCCACACGGCTCTCTCTATGCGGATTCACGTTCGCTTAATCCTCTATCATCGTACATGACACGTGGCGCTCTCTCCGGGAGCCGACGTGAGAAAACCAAACGAGATTGGGAACATTAACCGCACGCGGCGAAGCGGAATAAGAAAAAAATATATATAAAAAAAAAAACAGTTGTTGAATTAGTTTATGCCTGCACCGGGTGTACACTTACACTCCGTACACCGCATGCTCATTATTTAAAAATTGTACTCCGAAAAATCAACAATATAGAAAAATTAAATTTTCTAATATAAAAAAATTTAAATGTTATAAAGCACATCTAATAATTTAGATTCTGATGTAATTTTAGTAGTGTATCATATTTAAATTATAGATTTGGCGCAAGTAATAATTTCTCTTATATGTACAAAGTTTAAACTGTACTTCTAAGTTGGAATGAAAAACACAATCCCATGTCGGTCGATGCGTGGTGTATGAATGCGCAGATTGTGAGCAATAATTTTCTTTATTAGCAAATGATGATTAAAAAACATTTTATTTTTTTTAATTAATTAAATGTTAAATCTCCACTCAAAAGTTTGAGTGTTAATATAAAAATTTTGGCTTAAAAAAATTGGCTTCAACATGCTTAATATAATTTTTCTCTAATTTAACAACCATGGAGTCAGTGATTGTTACACGAGTAGCTGTCAATAAGTTTGAAAAGTTCAATAAAAGGTATCCGTGCTGACGACTTTTTTAGATGTAAAAATAGTATATATATCAAAAAGTTTCTGCTGTTCTAAGTAAAATCTGTTTGGCATTAAAAGATTCAAAGAAAATAAAATCTCTATGTTGATTAATGTGTGCAGAGTTATAAAAGCAGTAACTACTACACCTAACACTAGTAGAAAGTTTAATGGCTCCATTAGGCACTTTCACACCCTACACCTTTTTGTTTTTTTTTCATTTTCTTTTTTTTTTGTTTTCTTCTATATAGTCTAATTGAAGTTGAGCGATAATAGGATAAGTTTGGCCGAACAAAAATGTGACAAGTTCAACAGATAAATTATTGTTTTTGGACGCATAGATGATAGGATTAAAGAGAAAAAGATTATGTAGTATTTTTGTTTAAAGTAATTGGTCATATCCTTCCTCTTAGTCATGTACTGGTAGTATAGTAGAAAACAAAATAAATAGAAATATACTATTACAAAGTTAGAAAAATATATATGTATGTAAACTTTAAAAATTTATAAATATATCAAAAGATATCATAGTTTACCTAAAAAGATTATTTTACCTTTATCGATTTTATTATTAAGGGAAAACTTCAGAAACCCCCCCTGTGGTTTCATAGTTTCTCACTTTGCCCCCCTGTGGTTTAAAATGTATCAAATTGTCCCTTTGTGGTTTCGTTTTTATCTTTTCGGTTGCTTTTTCGTTAATATTTAATTAAATTATACACAAAAAACTTCAGATACCCATCTAGATTTATCAAATATTCACTTTAGTACCCTTTAATTTTAACTTTATAACTGATTTAAAAAAAAAATAATAAAATTGATAAGAAAAAGAGAAAAAAGAAACCACAGGGGGGCAAATTGATACATTTTAAACCACAGGGGGGCAAAGTGAGAAACTACGAAACCACAAGGGGGGTTTTTGAAGTTTTCCCTATTATTAAAGCAAAATAAATACTCTTGGTTTCCTAATAGAAAGCAACATAAATTGATCTCTCTCTTATAAATATTGCTGTGATTGTCATTATTAATCATTAAAGCGTTGATCGCTTCAGAAATATAGTTTAAAATTTAAAATTTACAAAATAAGAAATATTTTAAAATTTAGAAGGGTAAATATGCGACATTTTCACTTTGAGGAAGTATGCCTGGCAAATATCCTTTTAAAAATAATTGAGAAATAATTACTCTTTCTAATTTGAATTTATGTTAAAAAAAAAAAGAAAAAAGGAGCATAGACCAGTTTCACCCAATAATTTCTAGTGTCACCCATGAGCCAAGTAGATATTTTTAGCCTTCGCATATGGCCCAGAACACGTGGAAATATAAAATTGATAATAATACACGTGTTGGTGTTTGGTGTTTGGTGTTTGGTGTTCGTTATATTCTACTTGGTGTTTGGGATAGAAAAAATATACCAGAATCAAATTCCGTGTGAAGCTAACACTTTTCCTCATTGAGATATGCTTTGGTCACCAACAGTGTCATTGATTGGACTATGCACATATGGATTTGTTCATATATTAATAATACTAGTGAAGACCCGCGCTTCGCGGCGGAAAATTTACGTAATTTACCAAATATTTTGAACAAACTTGTTTAATTTTTTTATTTTAAGATCTAAATTAAAATTGTAAACATAACACATTAATAGAATCAAATGATAATTCTTTTGAGTTGTCTTCTTTACCTGAGTTGTTTAAAATTCGAAACGCAGAGAGTCCGGCCGTACCGGCGTAGGATTCCCGATTAAAAGGATATATAGATATAGATTTATATTTTAAATTTAAAATGTTAAATTAAAGTACAAAATTTTAATTTCTGTTAAGAAGAGATTCAGTTTAAAATTTAAATTTATATTTAATTTTTTTAAAATTTTGTGGGTTCCACAGGGAAAAAGCAAAAAAAAAAGCCCGCTCCGCGTCGGCTCGCGCTAGTTCCCGCTCGCGATCCATCAAAATAAGAGATTCGATTTAAAATTTAAATTTAAATTTTAATTTATATTTAAAATTAAAATTTTTATTTTTATTTTTTTTATGTAACTTAAATTTATATTTATTTTTTTAAATTTTGTGGGTCCCACAGGAAAAAGTATAAAAAAAAGCCCGCTCCACGCTGGTTCGCGCCCGCTCCCGCTCGCCCGCAATCCATCAAAATAAGAGATTCGATTTAAAATTTTTATTTTAATTTTAATTTTAATTTAAAATTTAAGTGTAAATTTTTATTTTTTGGATGTGAGTCACAATACTGCAAAATAACGGAAAAAAAAAGTTAGTAGAAAAGGGAAAAAGAGAGAGAGAGAAGAGAGAGAGAGAGAGGAGTGGCAATATGTAGAAAGGGAAAAAAAAAGAAAGGGAGAGAGAGAGAGAGAGACGAAAGAGAGAAGTGGACGTTAGAAAGGAAAAAAAGGAGAAGGAGAGAGAGAGAGGAGAGAGAGGGGGGAGAGTGGATCCACATGGAAAAAGCAAAAAAAAAAAAAAAAAAAACCCCGCCTCGCGCCCGCGCCAGCTCGCCCGCTCGCCCGCGCGGCTCGCCGCCAGCTCGCCGCGCCCCGCGCGCCCGCTCGCCCCCCGCAGCATCGCCCGCGCCGCGCGCCCGCTCGCGCCCCCGCCCGCTCGCCCGCGCGCCCTGCCGCTCGCCCGCCACGCCTGCGCCGGCTCGCTCCGCGCCCCGCTCGCCCGCCGCTCGCGCCGGCTCGCCGCGCCCCGCGCGCGCCGCCCCACTGCCGCCCGCCCGGGCTCAGCCGCCCGCTACCGTCGACCCACGACTCCTACTGCAGGCCCGCTGGGAGAGGAAGAGAGAGAGAGAAAGGGGGGGGGGGGAGAGTGGGAGAGAACCGTGGAGGGGGAGGGGAGGTAAAGAGGAGGAGGAGGGGGAAGCACGCGCGCGGGGGGCGCGGGCCGGGAACCCCTCCGGGCGACCCGCACCCGTCGGGCGCGGGTCACGCGCACGTGGGCCCTCTCGCGCGGAGAGAGAGAGAGGGGGAGGGCACCGGGGGATGGGGGTGGAGAGAGGGAGAGAGAGAGAAAGAGAAAGAGAGAGAGAGAGCCGGGGGGGGCCTACCATGTGCGCGGGTCCCCTCTCGCGGGCGCACGCGAGCAGAGAGAGGGAGAGAGAGACTGAGCTCTCTCTCTCTCTCTCCTTCTACTCTGCTCTCTCTCTCTCCCTCTGTTCTCTCTCTCCCCCTCTCTCTGTGCGCTCTCTCTCTCTCTCCTCCCTCTGTTCTCTCTCTCCCTCTCTCTCTCGCGCCCGAGGCACCCGCAAAACGCGGGGAGCCCACTGCAGGGCGGGGTTCGCTGCGGAGGCGACGCGTGGCGGGTTGAGGGTTCGCCTTTTATTAGTTGTATAGATAAGATATTATTAGATATTATTATGTGAGATATTTATAGCAGCACTAGTTTTCGTTCTACTTTAACAAGTAGGCCAATTTGCATAAAAAATCCACCAGTTTTGAAATTTTACAAAATTACATTATCGTTTTTTGATGTTATAGATTCAGACCGAAATTTTAAAAAATTGATAAAAAAATTGAGAATCGCCGCGTAGCCTCAACGAAACCGGAGGCGAGGAGGGTGGGGGGTGAGCGCGCAGGTGAGGGTGCATAAGGCGGAGGCGCGGAGGGACATCTTAAAGGGCAGCGCTTTTGTGGGGTTGGAGGCGAGGAGGGCGGATGGTGCCCAGATGCGAGCGAGAGCGCCGGGATAAAGGTGAGGCGGGCCGCCTCTGTCTCTCTTTTCGGAGAGGAAAAAAAATTACGAGAGAAAAAAAAGGAGAGAGAGAAAGAAATAAAAGTATTTTGAACAATTTTCTAAAAAATCGGTCTAAATCTGTAAAATTGAAAAAGACAATTCAGTTTACAAAAATTCAAAACTTGAATTTTTTATACAAANAAATTTGAATAAGTAAGAGGTTTGGGACACTACCTGCAAAAATGTGCTCCTGAAACTAATAAGCACGTCCCAATGTCCCCCAATTTTTCCATTGTTTTAAGACAAGCCTCGCATTTGAACTGCGCAACCAGGTGAGTCGGTACAAACTGCGCACTGTTTTCCTTTTTCTTTTTTTTTTTTTTCCTCTCTTTTTTGGCCTTTTATCCATTTGCCTACTTTTTATTTATTTTTATAATGCAACCATCCACTTGTGAGACAAAATAATAATAATAATAAAATATTATTAATATATTTTTCAACCGTATGTAACTAAGCAAATAATTTATAGTTACAATATTATTTATAACATCTAATAAAAAAAGAAATATATATGCACTAATTGCTTGCATTTAACATTTAAGCCCAACCAAACGTTTCTTAAATTTGATGTTCTTTTTATCTAAAGATCTATTTTTTATACTAATTTTATCCTACTTTTATATTCTTTTTAATATTAACAATTTAAAAATAAAAATCTATAAATGTCATATAAAGCTTCCTGTAGTGCGTGTAATATTTACGATTAAATTTCAGTGATATGAATAACATTTCTCTCATTTAAATAATACTTATACAAATATAAGTATTATATCTTTGTAATAATACTTAGATATTAATATTAGGGTTATTTGCATACACGTCCCTGCAAACATAGTGAATTGCAGAAATATCCCTGCAAAACGAAAACTCCATAAGTTATCCCCGCAAAAGTCTAAAGTTATGCAGATATGTCCCTGCCGTCCAGATCTGTTAGAAAATTTTTATTAACCACGGTTAAAATACTTAACCATGGTTAATTATAACGTGAATTTACGGTTCTACCCTTCTTCTTCCTCCTCTTCTTCTTCCCTCTTCTTCGTCGCCGGCGAGGGCGACAGCGGCAGCGACGGCAGCGACGACGGCGGCGACGGCGAACCCTCTCTCTTTCTTTTCCTCCTTCTTCCTCTCCCTCTTCCCTTTTCTCCCTTCTTCTTCCTCTCCCTCTTCCTCTTCCCTCTTCTTCATCACCGGCGAGGGAGAAAATGCGACGGCGGCGGCGAACCCTCTTCCTCTCCCTCTTCTTCTTCCTCTCCCTCTTTCTTTCCCTCTTCCTCTTCTTCTTCCCTCTTCTTCGTCGCCGGCGAGGGAGAAGATCCGGCGGCGGCGCGCGGCGACGAACCCTTTCCCTCTTTATCTTTCTCTTCTCTCTTCTTCTCCCTCTTTCTCTCCTTCTTCCTCTTCCCTTTTTTTCTTCCTCTCATTCTTTCTCTTCCTTCTTCTTCGTCGCCGGCGAGGTCGACCCGCGCCGTCGCCGCCATCCGCTCCGGCGGCCGGAAGAGGAAAAGAAAGAAAAGGGGAAGAGGAAAACTTTTGGAGGGATATATTTGTGAGGGTAAAATGGTCATTTCACGACTTCGCTATTAAAAAACAAACAGCTCACTAACGGATGTTAACTGCAGGGACATATCTGCATAACTTGGGACTTTTGCAGGGACAACTTATGGAGTTTCGATTTTGCAGGGATATATCCGCAATTGGCTATGTTTGCAGGGAGCTGTATGCATTTGACCCTTAATATTAATACACAATATTCACCGAAACTGGACTTTGGGTTGAACTGGAGTTCAGTGAAAACGACTTCTTCCCCACTGTTTGTTTCGAGTTCGGTGAAAACGACTTCTTTCCCGCTGTTTGTTTCGAGTTCGGTGAAAACTACTTCTTCTCCGCTGTTTGTTTTGTAGTTATAAAAGTGAAGTTTCATCAGTTCTGCTGTTTGTTTGATAGAAAGTGTATAGTATAAAATTTTAATTTATATATAAATAATAAATATTTTAATAAATAAAAATAATATAATTATATTTTTATATAATTAAAATTTAATTTAAAATAACTAAATTATTTTTTTATACATAAATTATAGTAATACAATAATAAAATTATAAAATAAAAAAATATTAATACTTAATTAATCAATTTTTATCATATTTTAGATATATTAACTGAATAAAAAAATAATTAGTATCATAATTAAATATATTTAAATATAACTAGCTTTATCTATTATATTATTTTATTATTTTTTTTCACCTTTCTTCACCGTAATTGATTTCGGCCTACGATAGGGCGGAGTTAATTACGCCGTTTGAGATTAACTCGAGTTTCGACCGTAACTTTTTATGACGAACCAAACAACGGAAGTGGTCGTTTAGGGTGAAAACGACCTTCCTCTTCTCCACTTCCACCCTACTTCCATCCAAACAAACATGCCCTAAGGGCATGTTTGTTTCAATGTAAGTAGACTTGGGGTGGAAGTGGACTTTGAGTTGAAGTGGAGTTGGGGTGAAAATTAGATCACTTCTGCTGTTTGTTTCTAACTGTGGAAGTGCAGTTCTGCGAGTTCTATTGTTTGTATGGTAGGAAGTAGATGACGTAAAAAGTGTAGCTCTCCACCCCCGGTATACTTACCTCCAAAGTGATATCATTGTCTATTTTGTAACTTATAGTGAATAATAAATTATAATAAATAAAATTAATATAATTATATATGTATATAATTTTATATATGTATAATTATAAAATAAAATTTAAAAAAAATTATATTATTTGTTTGCATATAAATTATAATAATGCAACAAATAAAATTCTAAAAGTTAAAAAATTATTAACATTTAACAAATTCATTTTTCATCATTTTCTAAATGTACAAATTAAACAAAAAATATATTAAAGCTTACCTAATCAAATTTGATCATATTTTAGAAGAGGTAACCTTAACACATTAATCCATTCTTGCTTTTTTTTCACTTCACCGGAATTGATTTCGCCCAATGGGAGGGCGAAGTCAAGTTCATTATTTTAGGTGAACTGGACTTTCGGGCGTAATAAAATTACGGTGAACCAAACAACGAAAGTGGTCAGTTTTTCACCGAAAGTCACTTTCCCCGTCCCACTTCCACCCCACTTTTCTCGAAACAAACAGGCCCTAAGCACTTGTGCTATTAAATTTTCTGTTGATAGATGAATTTCTTTTACCATAATTTCAATACGTTAGATTATACTATTCAAACAACCACTCATTCAAATTTAAGGGTGCTATTATCATCCTAATCTTATATCGCATCATCTAAGAATCGAAAATTTAATAATACTAATAACTTGGTGCTATTAATAAGGTTGCAGCATAGTTTTATGATAAAAATATAAAAATATTTACTTTAGAATGTATATATTATTATACGAAATTAACTGTTACGGGGGGAAACCACTTCCGCGTTATATAACGCTCGCCACCTTTTTACGGTTCTACCCCTTCCCCTTCACCTCAGAATAAAAATCACGATCCCCACGTGAGACGATCACATGCATCGTTCATCTCGCAGACCTGCGCGAATCTCAAAGCAGCGGGTCCCCCCCAGAAACCGTACGCGAACATTTTCCCCTCTCCTTCTCCTCCACCAACCACTCATCATCACACGGCTTCACAATCCTTATAAACCCCCTCTCCCTCTCCCTCTCCCTCTTCGTCTTCGTCCCCACTCCTCTCTCTCTCTCTCTCTCTCTCTCTCTCTATCTATCTCCATTACCACGACCTCATCATCCTCGGAGTGCTACGCGTGGGCATTGGTTGGGGTGGATCGCGATGTTTAGGCTCAGCAACAACCTCATCGGGGTGCTCAACCTCCTCACCTTCCTCCTCTCCGTGCCCGTGCTCGGCGGCGGCGTGTGGCTCGCCACCCGCGGCGGCGGGTCCGGCACCGAGTGCGAGCGCTTCCTCACGGTGCCGCTCATCGTCCTCGGCGCCTTCCTCATGCTCGTCTCCCTCGCCGGCCTCGTCGGCGCCTGCTGCAGGGCCTCCCTCCTCCTCTGGCTCTACCTTGTCGCCATGTTCCTCCTCATCCTCCTCCTCTTCGCCTTCACCCTCTTCGCCTTCCTCGTCACCAACAAGGGCGCCGGCGAGGCCGTCTCCAACCGCGGGTTCAAGGAGTACCGCCTCGGCGACTACTCCCACTGGCTCCAGAAGCGCGTCGACAACTCCAAGAACTGGGCCAAGATCCGGAGCTGCTTGCAGGACTCTAAGATTTGCGAGCGGCTCCAGCAGGGCAACGAGACCTTCGATCAGTTCATCAGGGACAATCTCTCCCCGATTCAGGTATGATTGGCTCGAAACGGTTAATTGTAGATCATGTCTTCTCATCTCGTTGCTGCTGCTGCTGTTGTTGTTGTTGTTGTTGTGTGGATTTTGGGGGGATTTTTGGGATTCTTCTTTTTTTTTTGGGTGAATTTTAGTAGAATTTAACTTACCAGGTGGTTTTGGTTGTAGATTAACCGTCTACATAATGGCTACGCTCCGTTTTAGGTTTTTTTTTTTTGGGCACCTTTTTTATTTTTAATTTGTCTTTTACTGTTCTAGACGTGCAAAATTTGTCAATTTGCTATTGCAAAATATTTTTTTTTGCAGTTTTGATATCTTTGTTTTACTATGTACATTTTTTTTTCTTTGAAGGGTTACAAAAATATTCCTCGATCCTGATTTTTTAATTAGACTAGGGATATTGTAGGTGCTAACTCTTATTAACAATTTGTTAATTATATCATAAAATCTGTCTCTTACTGTTCTGATTAGTAATTTAACATTGTTTGATATGTTATCAAAGAACTTTGTAAGGAATTTTATGTATCTTAGAAGCCATGTTCTTCAAAACATTCTTTTGTTTTTGTTTCTGATGATTCTGAGCACAACTAGTTTAGTATTTTCATTAATCTGCTATCTATGTTTGAGTACTTCACTTCTAAACTGACGTTTTCGCGCATTAGTTCTAAATTCTTTTTGTTTCTTAAAATGTTCTCTAACTATCCATTCTAAATTGCTCTTGTAACTTGCCCTAATTATCCAATATTACATGTCTCTTTGTTCATATGGACCATATATTGTACTCTCATTTTGTTCAGGTGTGTGGTCCCATTGGTAAATAAATTGCCTCATTATTAAGTCCTGATGCTTCTAGTTCTGAGATTGTTCTTCCTCTGATCAAATTCGTACTTTAATTTCTTTCTGATTTAGTCTTCTTTTCGTATAGACGGAAACAGGCACCTTTCTTAGTTTCCACTTATGTTCACTTGAATTTTACCAGATAACAAGTTCAAGTGAACATCAGAAAATTTTACTTCACTTGAATTTTACTTCTCAGAAAATGTTGGAACTTCTCAGAAATTAAACAGGCACCTTTCTTAGTTTCCTTATCTGGTAAATTGGACATCAATTGTGTATTTAATTGAACTGAACTTCTGTTCTTTTTCAGATTCTCGGTATCTTTTGCCTTTGATCATCTAGCAATGTTTAATATTAGCTTTATTTTACGTTTATGCTAAAGTTCTTGATTCGGTCACCAGGTCCTCTCAACTTTGTAGGTGACTTTGTAGGTGATTCTTTTATCAAAAGTACCTTTCTGAGTTATCTGAGTTTATCTTTTCTGTTTTGGTTGATCCTGGTTTTACCTTTCTTTTTGGGTTTCCAACTCTGCTTTTGCATCACGCTCTTAGCTGTGATATAAATTCAAATTCTGATAAGCGAAATTGAGACAACTAGGTTTCAAATTTTCTTTGTAAACTGCATCTTTCCTCATCTCAGAGGCCATCTCAAACAATTTCAGTTTCGAGTGTTTGGTAACATTTTTTTCAAATCATCTAAATCATGTTTGGTAACATTCTTTTCAAATCATCTAAATCATCTCCTAATACTTACTGGGATGCTCCAGTTTCTGATACTACTTTTTCTGAGTCACTTTAGGCCATTTGTATAACTAACAATCCAAACTAAATCATAGACCATAGCTCATATGTTATTTTTAGCACTCTTGCCCTAATAACTTTTTTTAACTTGCCTCTCTCTCTCTCTCTCTCTCTCTCTCTCTCTCTCTCTCTCTCTGTAGTCTGGATGCTGCAAACCGCCCACCGAATGCGACTTCACCTATGTGAGTCCAACTGTGTGGACCGTGAACTCCACGACATTGACCTCGACCAACAACACCGACTGCTCGGCGTGGAACAACGACCCGTCGACCCTCTGCTATGGCTGCCAGTCCTGCAAGGCCGGCGTGCTCGCCAACATCAAGAAGGACTGGAAGAAGGTCGCCATCATAAATATTGTCGTCCTCGTCTTCCTCATCATGGTCTACTCGGTCGGATGCTGCGCATTCCGGAACATTCGGCGCGACAATGCGTACGGCTACGGTGGATGGAAAGGAAGATATCCTTAGAGGACTTCCTTCTCGCCTCCTATGTCAGTGGATTTACTAGTATTGTTTTCTTTTTCTGTTATGTTTCTTCTGTAACTTTTGTACATCGCAGATGGTATTGATTTGTCGTTTACGTGCTAGCTTTAGTACATATCTAGCTGTTGTATCCATGTTGTTTTCCGTGGCTCATTTGTTGTATTAGTTGCTTTCACTGTATTCATTAGAGCTAATGTAGGACTTGGTATTGTATAAAGTTGTCGGCGGGCTTCTGTTCTGTTCTTTTCTTTCCTTATTCTTGTGGCTTTGTTGTATTCATTTTCCACTATATATGATACGTGAAATCTCTGTTTTAAGAAACAACTCGTACGATCTAGGCTATTGATGTCGTGCAAAACATTGTGTTTCTGTTCCTTGTAGTCCGATGATTTAGAAGTTGATACAGCAGAAGCAGAAGATTTAAGTGCAGAAGCAGAAGATTCAAGTTAAGAGTTTTTATTTTTGTATTTTTGTGACCTTTAAAGATCGAGTTCGTAAACTGCTGCTGCTTATCTTTTTCGATGGTAAGTTTGTTTTATAGTGGATCTTCAAAATGTGGTGTAGAAAGTGAATGTTCTTGCGCCTTTGCTCCGAGTATGTGTAGTCACTTGGGCCATGTAGTAAATTCCCGCAACTCCGTACTCAACTCAAATGTTATTTTTTAATTTAAAGGCAAAGAAGAGATTGAAATTCGCGAATAGTATGAGAGACCTTTCATGTTATTACAGCCCAAAATAAATAAAGAACAGAAATTGAACTCATGCATACACATTTTTCATCTAACTTTCAACCTGCGCTTTTTCTGCAATGAGGGGTTCTCTGACAGCACTCTCGCCACTGACATGTCGCGCATCTACAATGATTGCGATCTTCGTCCGACCGTCGCTAGGAATTGGCTTAATCTTGTTCAGATCCTCAGCTTTGCCCCATAACACTACATACAACCCTCCGACAACCGCAATAGCTCCGATCAAGCTGCGACAGTACAGAAAAATGAAAAAAAAACTACTTAATTTTGTTTCAAGATATCGAATTTCATATTTCTCTGATGATATGTTTTATCATATTCTGAAACAAGAGAAGTAAACTGGTAACGTCGTGTACCTTCCAATGTGAAGTTCTTCATGAAGCACAAAGAAAGCCGAAACCGTAGTAATTACAGTGCAAAGGGGATTAAACATTGCAGAATACAAAGGCCCCCTTTTTGATACACACCAAGTTTGGAGACAGTAGGTAACACATGATCCAAATATACCCTACACATATAGTTTACAGATGATAAAACTGTTCTTTTTCAAAAAGAAGAAACTTTTCGCTAACAAAAACTTACCGCGAATATGCAAGCGAAGAGTTCGATAAGAGAAGTAATTCTCCAAGCACTCAAATCCGGTAACAGGAAGAATGTGAGTATACCTGACTGAAAAGTTGATAAGAGGCACATCCACGCCGACAGCGATAACGGGTCGAGATACGATTTGCAAAGTGGCACCTGGTAGAATAAAAATACAAATGTTTGAAGTTTTTAGTTCTCTTTAGTTTTCGAAGCGCAAAGCAAATCTAGTACCTGCAAGATGAGCCAAAGTGACCAGCAAAAACTGCTGCCAATGAGAAATAGCGCGCCTGCGATCCATTTGTCGGTCACCGAGTGTAGAAGTGTGATTAGCTTGTGATAATCCGCATTTAGAAGCTTTGGACCTTTAAAAAACGCCATCGAAATAGCTCCACCGACACAAATAATAGTCCCAATCACCTTAGCCATGCTTCTCAAGCTTCTCAGATTCACTTTCTCTAATCTGGTATAACATTTTTAGTTAGGATTTAGTTTTTTTAAATAAAAAAAAAAAGAGAAAAGTTTTATGTAAAAGTACAAGAAATTTGTAACAATAGGAGAGTAAATATATGATATGAAAGTAGTCCAAATTACAGCTTAATTTATAGAATAAGCTCTAAACCTAAAATGTTTTTTGTATGTACACTGGATTATGTTGAGAAATAAAGGGAAAAAGAAAACTTTTCAGCATCATGGGACACAGATTTTTTATGTCATTAATTCTTTAAATAATTGAAATAATTCTACAATAACATCAAAATTATCCTAACATTCATAAATAATTGGGAAAAATTTACGGAGACCTCGAATTAGCTTTAACTTCTATTTTTTTTTTTAATTGAGTTTTTATTGTTAGTTGAAATTAAATATTTTGTTGAATTTTATGGTTAAGTTAGCTATTAGAAATTAATCCAACTTTATTCTCTATAAACTAGAGAATAATTAATCCAATTTTAATCATATAGAATAATTACCTAACTTATTATGCCAATAATAAGTTAGGTAATTAATGGTGGGAAGGCTCAAGCAGCCGATTGTTTTTTGGAAAGGCCTCTCTTGATTTTTTTTTTTTTTCGTGGTTTTTCTTCTTTCGAGGCCCTGGTTGCCTCACCCCTGTAGCCTAATTTATATCTTCAATGAATGAAGCAGGTAGCCTGCTACCTATTCTCCAAAAAAAAAAAAAAAAAAATAAAATAATGCATTAGGGATTTGTTCATACTCTAATATGTTAATATTTGAATTTGTAATTTCTAATACATTAGAAAGCTTACGGACCCAAAATGAGATGATTCTACAATAGCACATGCTCGTAGGTACAGGTACTAAACACATGCCCATGTTACACTACATTTGCATGATTCAAAATTCAAGTGGGGGCATTCCATTTACCCAAAAGATCGATTTTTAAAAAAAACTGGTCCAGAAATATATATTAACATCCGCACTACTCACATGCATAACATATGTAAATTAAAAAACTATTACATATAATGAAAGAATTGAAGGTGGAGACAAATTAACAACCTCACAAACACAAAGGAAAACCCAAAAAAACCGAACTTGTAGAAAATGGAGCCAGGGATTTATGTTAACACTATTCAAAATATTAAGATAAACTTTAAATGTATGTATGACATGTGTAGATGGCTAGAGCTACTATACTCTTATAAGTATAGAGCCTTTTGTACTCATGAGTTTTCAACTGTTGGATGAAGGGATGTGCGGTTAGGATGATAATGATCACCGATTAGGATAATAGTGGTCTCTTAGGGTTGAATTGGTGGTTAATTGAATTGTGTAATCTAATAAATGAAAATGGTCAAAAAGTTAGATCTAACGGTCGAAAACTTATGAGTATAAAGGAGACTATACTGATCACAAGAGTATAGTAGTCGGACTCATGTGTAGATATATCAAAAGTAGGATTTATAAGGCATCACTTTGTGTAGATGTGTCAAATATATATACTTTTTTTATAAAAAGAATGTTTGAGTTTTGAAATAACAAGATTTGAAATAATATCTCTAATCACATTTTATTAAGAGTAATGCTATTTTTACACACACTTCTCTATATTTACAGTGATGGTAGATCTTCTAGCTAATTAGCCCAGAGTGCAAGTTAATTAAAAGACAAAAGGGCCATAGCAAAGCTTAGAATCTTCTAGAACACTTCTTGATAAAAAAAACAAACAAGAAACATAAAACAAAAGACAAATTTTCTAAAAAAAAGAGAAATAATTAAATTAAATTTTGAATAAAAAATAAATAATGTGAGGAACTTAATTACCCAACAGAAGCAGCCATAACAAAAGTGACAGCTGGTGTGAGATTGACCATAGCAGTTGCTACTGATGAAGAGGCCAAATGTAATCCTTGATAGTATAAGAATTGATTGAGTGTGCCACTGTTAATTTTAAACAAATAAAAAAAATTAATTATTTTTTTTTGGAAAAAAAGAATCCATACAAAAAGGTCTATAGCTATATATGGAGATCTTTTTTCTTTTAATTAATTACTTACCCAATAAGGGAGGTCACAAACACCAAAGCAAATCCCCTCGTTCCTACTGCCATGTCACTTAGCCTTCCCCTACACAAACATCAACAACTAGCTAATTAAGAGAGAGAAAGATAAATACTTTTTTGTGTTTGTACCTAATTTGTACATATGTATCACATGCATACTTTTATCAGTTATGCATCTTATCTTATAATTCAATCTCTACTATCCAACGAGGTTACGTATTGTCGAATAATTGATTGAATTAGATAGAATAGAAATGATGAATGCGGAATACACTGAAAGATGCATCAGGTACAGACCAAAAGGAAATATGAGAGAGAGAGAGAGAGAGAGATCTAGAGAGTATTATTGTTCATTTGTGTGTGTTTCACCTATATAATTTTTTCCATCTGATTTCATACTTTAATTTCTATCGATCGTTTAGTAAATTACAGTTATTTCACGTAGGCTTAAAGGAATATGGTTCAATTCAGTATGAGATGTAATAAAGGACCGACAAGTATCGTGTATGAACATACAAGTAGATATACTAGATACAATTAACAAGAGAGAGAGAGAGAGAGAGAGAGAGAGAGAAAATCTTTTGTGAGAATAAAGTAGGAGATGTGATAAAAGATTGAGTGTATGAACATACAAGCTGAATATAAACAACATGAGAGAGAGAGAGAGAGAGAGAGAGAGAGAGAGAGAGAGAGAGAACCCTTTTGTGAGGATGGTTGCAGGAAGCAATACTAGGGTGGCAATGGCTTGCCTATAGACCACAAACACCATGGGGGTCATCCCCTCCGTAAACGCGGCCTTTGCCGAGAGCGACATGGCCGCGTAGATGCACTGCACGGCCACCATTGCCACTCCAGGTTTGTACTCCTCAAAGCATGAGTGGCCACCCATGGCTACACCTCCCAAAGCAACAAGAAGAAGAAGAAGAAGAAGAAAACGAAGAAGAAGAAGAGGAGAGGGGCTTAGCTTAGTTCACAGTGGAAACCGTGTTATTATTGGATTTATTGTGAGGAAAAGAGTGATGCACCTCTATATATATATATATATATAGCTAGGCTGGTATACTATCGGTAGCACGGAGGCCTCCGTGCTACCAAGTTGTTTTCAATGATTCGGCTTTCAAATCGACGATCGGCTCCGTTAGACTTGATCTATAGTACTATTAAAAATATTTGGAAACTAAATTTCATAATTTTTTGACATCATTTACCTATGAAACGAGTAGTCTAAAAATAAACGGCCGAAAATAAAAATTTCATTAAGATCAGAGGTACTGATCTCACTCTAAATAGTGAAAAGAATTTTCTATAAAAATTTCATCAAATTTGGATTGTTTTACGCCATTAAATTCACAAACGCATCACATCAATCATTAAAATTGTCAATTTTGAGACCTTTTGATCACTAGCCAAATAATGTCGAAAAATTATGAAATTTAGTTTCCAAATACTTTTAATAGTGTAGATTAAGTCTAACAGAGCCGATCGTCGATTTGGAAGCCGCATCATTGAAAACAACTTGGTAGCCGATAGTATACCAGCCTAGCTCTATATATATATATAGAGAGAGAGAGAGAGAGAGAGTGAGGCTACTATGCTATTGGAAGCACGGAGCCTTCCGTGCTTCCAGCTCGTTTTCGTTGTTGCGACTTTCGAATCGTCGATCGGCTCCGTTAAACTTGATCTAGAGTATTTGGAGTATCTAGAAAATAAATTTTATTATTTTTCGATATCATTTGCCTAGTGATCAAATGGGCTCAAAATCAACAAATTTCAATGGCCGTAGTGAGCCGTTTGCAAGTTTAACGGTATAGAAATATCCAAATCACGTGAAGTTTTGATAGAAAATTTTTTATACTATATAAAACAAGATCAATATATTTGATTTAAAATTTTAATGTCATATTATTACATTTTGTAAGATTTTTATTTCAGCCGTTGTTTTGAGCCCTTCGTTCACTAGGCAAATGATATCGTAAAATCATAAAATTTATTTTTGAGGTACTTCAAATACTCTAGATCAAGTTACGGAGCCGATCGACAATTCGAAAGTCGCAACATCGAAAACGAGCTGAAGCACGGAAGGCTCCGTGCTTCCGATAGCATAGTAGCCTCACTCTATATATATATATATATATATATATATATATATATATATATATATATATATATATATATATATAAAATACAAATAGCACCACTAGTATGAATATTTGAGGACCAAAATGAAAAGGTATAAAGCATATAAAATTTATATGAACTGTATATAGATAATTTGGATTTGGCTATCTAATCTTTCAATTTATTTGATTTAAGCCAGTCAATTAGCTTAAATTTTAGAATCAAAATGCCGTTAACTGACTCAACTAAAACAAATTAAAAAATAGATAGTAAAATTAAAATTTTAAAAATTGTGTTATTTCTCTCAATTAATCTAGGTGACCCACTAAGTGGCCTAAAGTCTTCTGAGAATGTTCATTCGATAACTCTTTTACACCGTCAGTGGTCTGCGTCCTGTGGATGAGTTGCGGCCTGAACACGTGCAGAAAAGATGGTCACATTTCTCAAGTTCACTTCCACACGGTAGATGGCCCCCTTGATTAGTGATTTGGCGAGTTGGTTTTATTTCCCCATTATTATTACTATTATTCATCATTTTTATATACAATTTCTTTCATGTTGTTTCACTATCATATAATATATATATGTAGCTCGTTTGTTAGAACTCCATTCCAAAGAAAGGGAGTGGTTAGAGATCATGTCACGTACGTGGACTCGATCCCCCATTGCTAAGTGTAGTCCCAAGTGTAGCCCACAAGTGTTCGCATTCGAATTTATGGTGAAAATGTGTGGAGTTAATTTCCCCTCAAACTATAAATAATTTCTCCTGATCCTTTACTTTCCCTCGTTACAATATATAGTTTCTTAACTTTTCATTATTCCAATTTGAGTTAGAGATTTTTCTCTCAATAAAAAAAAAAAAAAAAATGAGTTAGAGATTCGTTCAAATTAATGGCTTTGGGAGCTGCTCATAATCAGTGAAATCCTCAATTCTACGATTATATCAGCTAAAAAGTTGTTCTGAATAGTTAAATTTATTAGAAATAGTGATAAATTTAACAAAGTTTCTTGTTTAACTAGTACAAATTACTTATCCTCGAAAAAAAGAAAAAAGTGTGGATCCAACCAAGAAAAGGGTTCTTCTTTCTTTTAAAGAAAGATAACATGCTATCTATTTTATTGAATTTAGCTGAAACTGTGATGCAATTAGACTTCGAATTTATCATCTCGGGTACCAACAATTAATTAAGCTCTTCACCGCTGGTGCTAGGAACTGTCACTCCAACCAAGAAAAATTTGATGGGCATATTTCAAAATTCAGCTCTAGTTGAGGGGTTCCCTCTACATTTTTACGTCTAATTTTAGGAGCAATAATTTTAGTTAGCAAATTAAAGGCCAAGTCTTTGTTTGAAATTGTGGGGGAAAGAGTGCATTACATGCCGCCAGAAAGTGCGATAAAAATATATTTATTTATTTTTATAAGTTGATAATATATTACATAGATCACAATGATTTATTTAAAATATAAATTTTATGATTCCACATAATATGGAAAAACTTGTCTTAACATATATGCTGTTATCCTAACTCTTTTTCGTCCAATAATATTAATCGGTTCTTAATATCAAGCGAACTCTTTATAGGTTACTCTTAATTTACATTATACCTCTAAAATTTTAGCCTAGATAAAAAAGTGTAGAACTTACATCAACTATAACACAGTTTAATTTGACTCTCTAATATTTAAAAAAATTTTGATTTTACTATCTAACATTTTAAGTTTTCTGATTCAAGTGAGTCCCTGACTTTTTAACTTTAAAATTTGAATGAATCATTTATCTTTATAAGTTTAATTAGTATATTTTATACAATTTATGTAATTATAAATTTTAGTAGAATAAATAGTAGGCTAAATTGTATATCAGAAGAACCATATACTAATGTAAATTAAATAAATTAAAAATTATGCATTCAAATGAAAATTTTAAAAGAGCATATACTTGAATAAAAAGGCTCTACAATTCAGATAAGTTTTATATATTTTTATTTTGAGGTGTACCAATTACTGCATCAAGCAATTACTCAGTGTGTGGCCTCTCATAAATCACCCACTGCATTATTTTGGATCTGTTGTACATAGAGTTGTTCCCATTTCCCTTTCACAATCCACATGCATCTATTTGTATCCATAAGTTAAAGTGTATCATTAAAAAAAAAACATTTAATTAATTTTGTCTCTATTGTAATTATAGGTAAAAATGTATAAATTACCGGAATTATAGACCATTTGTTTCGACTATGTAATCTTTTAAAATTTTCATTTTACTATGCCACCTTTAAATTTATTTTATTTAAATAATTTGATGACTTTTCAAACATATAATTTAAGCTAATTGTTTATTTGAAAAAAATTATAGCTACGTAAATTTTATAAAATATAGTAATTAAATCATTAAAGATAAAATATGTACTCAAAATTTGAAGTTAAAAAATCACTAGTTGGCTCAAATAAATAATCAAAAACTTAGATGGTAAAATTAGACTCTTTTAGGTTAAATAGTAAGGTCCAAATGATCACTAATAGTTAAGATCAATTTTATACATTTTTACCTTAATTATATTTTGAGCAACTCTTTGTCACAACCACACAATCCCAAAAATCCATGTCCCTTGTCCAATTGTGGTCCAGTCATTTTCTTTTAAAGCCTCACCTACACCTCAAATGAATTAATATTTAAATTTAAAAAAATGCATGGAAATATATATCTAAATTATTTTTGTTAGGAAGATGCATGTAAAGAGAGAAAAGAAGAGAATGGTCAACTCTCCTAATTTACCTAAGGTACAAACACACACACACACACACACACACACACACATATATATATATACTCTAGATCAAGTTTAACGCAGCCGATCGATGATTCGAAGGTCGTAACATCGAAAACGAGCTGGAAGTACGGAAAGCTCCATACTTCCGATAGCATAGTAGCCTTACTCTCTCTCTCTCTCTCTCTCTCTCTCTCTCTCTCTCTCTCTCTCTCTATATATATATATATATATATATATATATATATAGTATGCCATTAATAGTAACAAATACTTGGTACCACTAAATTTTCTGCCATTAAATCTATTCCTTTAACCATTTTCACTTAGATTATGTTATTCCACAAACCCCCACTTAACCCTAGATGTGCACTATTATTCTAACAACACATCTCTTTATCCAAAGGCCGAAAATCTAATAGCACCGATGACTTAGTGCTATTAATAGTCTTCTAGTCTAGTTCAATAGTTTTTGTGACTTTCCAATAGTTTCATACCGGATAATATGGAAGAGTGTGAAAGGTTTATAAATAACAGACACACTATAAAATAATTGGGATTAAATATTTTGGGCCAGTAGTTTGGACCAAATGAGTTATTTTTACTAGCAGGTCGGGTCGTTATATTTGTTATCAGAGACAATAACCTGCCGAAAATGTGAGATGGATCTCACATCGCCTGGTGAATTTGAGATCATGAGTGTGATCGGGTCGAACTAACGAGGACGTTAGGGTCTCAATAGTCCCACATTGGATAATGTGGGAGAGTGTGATGGGTTTATAAGTGAAAAACACTCTAGTAATAATAATTGACTTAAATATTTTAGGTCAGCGATTTGGACGTAACAAATTATTATTGCTAGCGGACGGAATATTATATTTTCAAGTGTCTCACTGAGCTTGAAGAGAAACTAAGCTTATTCTAGATTTTCATAAGATAAGCCCACAATGATTGATGATCAATCAACTTCATAAGGACATAATAATAAAAGAAAAGCTTAATTGTCGATCTACCTTTTGTGGAACATACATATGGCATATTCTTCATCACCACGGGATATTAATTGTAGCTCTACTTTTTGGGGCTGTTTGGTTGTACGCATTTGCAACTGCAGTGCAGTTGCAAATGCGTGCAGCCACAATTCCTTTGTTTGGTTTAGTGTAGTTGAGTTCAACTGCTGCAGTTCCAACTGCACAAGAAGGCCCAAATGCTGCAGTTGGAACTACATCCAAATTGGTCGTAGTTCCAACTGCAGCAGTTGGTGAGGGATAGGATTACCCGCAAATTAATAATAATAAATAAATAAATAAATAGCTAAATAAATAAATAATATATGTATATAGGTAAATAAAAATACTTATAAATAAACTCATACTAATAAAATTTTTTAGACAATACAAGCTTTGTGCAAAAAATTAATTTTTTTAAATTTATTTTATTTAAAATATAAATATAGTTTTTTTTTTTAAATTTTTATAGAATGTGATCGTCTATGTTAATTTAATAAGTTTTAATTAATTATAATTATTAAATTTGATAAAAAAAAATGAGAGAATCGTTTAAATTTTTAAAGTTTGATTTACATATTAAAATTAAATAAATTAAAAATTTTAAATGTGTCGATTAATAAGTTGAAGAATTATTGAAAAATATAAAAATATTATATATATCTACTTATTTATTTATAAATAGTAAATTTAAATAATTAATAAATTTATACAATTATTTTATGTTTAGTGAAGGTAACCTTACCACTTTATCTGAAGAGGTGACAAAATTCATAAATACAACTATCAGCTTCATATTACCAAATAGAAGAAATATAACTGCAGCAGTTGCAACTGCGTAAAACCAAACAGACTAGGTGTAGTTATAACTGCAGCATTTACAACTGCATGTATTTCCAACTACACTGTTTCTGCAACTACATCCAACCAAACGGCCCCTTTATGGAGGAAATGCTGAGTTTGTCGAGGCCTCATCATTGGAGTTTTATTATTGGCTTAAAACAAATAAGTATTTCTAACGCATTAAAAATCACTACAACAAAAATAGTCTATAACGATAATTTTAAATATCGGTATAAGTCAAAATAAGTGTTGCTGGCTAAATTACCGATACTTTTAAAAAGTGTTGCTATATGTGGGGTCGCTAGGTATATAGTGACAGTTAAAGAGTGTCGCTATAACCTAAAAAGAGTGCTGCTAATTTACTAATATTTATTTAAGCATTAATCAACCACCGAAACTCTATTTTGTTGGCTGCGGTGGCGGTGGAGGACGAGAGGGAAGGGCTATTCGTCTAGAATTTCAGTGGATTAAGTGAGAGGAGAAGGAGAGATTGTAATCGATTTTTCTTTTTTTTTCTTTTCTATTTGTAATCAGGCCGAATAGGTTGAATGGGGTAGGTTGAGTAGAGTAACCTTTTATTTTTTGTTGGATTGGGCTTTATATTTAAGCATTAGTAGATATTTTTTTAAGTTTTGGCATAAATGGGACACTTACACAAAAGTGTCCTAAGTATGTGTCCCTATAACCTAATTCTGTTGTAGTGAATATGAATAAATTTTAATTTATCTCCTAATTAACTTATTTTTTACTTTATCATTCTATTCTATGATTGAAAAAGTTATACTTAATTATTTTATAATTTTATCTCCATTTTAATATAAAAAAATTTACTATCAAATATAGTAACAAAGTAAAATTTTTTGGCAACCATATAGTAGTAAGTTTTTGAATCACAGAGTAACAAAATAAAAGTAAGTTAAATTACAGGATAGTTAAGTATAATTTTTTAAATCACAGAAAACTAAATTATAGGAGGGCAAACTAAAGTTTATCTTTTTTTTTGACAGAATAGCAGTATGCTGTCCACTTCGTTCAATTTTATTTTTATAAATGAACTTAGCTGGAGATGAGAAAAAAATTAGATTCGAAACTTAATTACGATTTCAGATACCAACCATTAAGTTTTTTTGCTACTTATGATAAAAATATTGGAGTAAGATTATGGTCAATAGGCAATCTATCTCCTTGAAGAAGATAAAACACTTTTAAAATTTTACCTTTTAGGGAAAAAAAAAATGGTACAATGATATCTGTTTTAATCTAGAAATTGCTATATACTTGTAAGTTCATATTGCTTGTAAGCACATGATACAAAAGTAAAGAGATTTGTTCTTGTTTAAAAAAAATACGATCATTTGCGTTAAAAGTATTAAATCCATATAAATACAAATTAGATTTATGGTCAGTATAGATTTTTTTTTTCACCAGATATGTAGCTTAAGCTTTTTGATTGGATCTGAAACCTTTAACATTTCCACTGAAGTTCAAAGAGAAATAGTGTAAAAATACACTGAAAATATAAACACCCTTGTTTCTATATATATATATCCTTTATTTTTGTTAATTTGTTATGAAATTACCAATATATATATATATATATATATATATATATATATATATATATATATATATATATATATATATNCTTATCAATTTTTTTCTAATATTAAAAAAATAAAAAAAAATTGGGCTATTTGATGGAAGAGGGGTAAGATTGATACCTATATATAAGATGTACATATAAAATTTCAATACTGAAAAATCTTTAAAAAAAATTTGTGGACTCTTGAACGAAAGAGATGTAAGATTTACGGTCCTATATATAAAAAAAGCCTAACTGTTGAAAGAACTTTTTTTTTTTTTTGAGAGATAGGTAACACGCAACCCGTTTCGTTTATTTCATTTAGAAATAAACTTAGCTGGAAATGTGAATCAACTAGGATTCGAACTTGAGTCTCGGGTACCAACCATCAAGCCCTTTGCCACTTGCTTTAGGGATGGTCGGTAAAAATTGGTATTTTAGGTAGCTAATTGTAAAGAAAATTGGGGCAATGACTCAGCAAATTATCAGCATACATAGATAAGATCTAGTTGCTTTGCTTAATTAATGCGTTCGAAAACCACATGCAAACAAAAGAAAGTTTAAGACCCGTGAGGAACTATCCAATTAATTGCTAAACAAATGGAGAATGACTCAGCAATCTCATCTTAGATGTCATGCATAATTAATGTTGTTTTTTTAACCTGCTAATGTGCTTATAAATTTATATATTACGTGCGGATATATTATATACTGGATGACATATCGACGATCAAAAATATTATATTTTTCTATCATAACTTTATCAGTTGACATAGAGTTTCTTGTTGGCCGCAGTTCCTATCACAACTCAATGTCAACCATTTTCGATTTGCCACTTTTCACTCGATAAAAAGATATTACGTTTGTTTTGGTAAACACGTTACGTAAATCGCAACGATTTGGGTATGAGACGGTTTTTGTTCTCCTGCCAAAAACGGAGAATCGTCTATATTGATATGTTCTTTTGGTTTTCTTAATTAGTTCATTTTGATCGAATAATACTACATTTTTCGAACCGAAACGGGCTAGGTCCGGCCCAGCCCAGCTCGGATTTAATTTCGAGCTGGGCCGTGCCGGGCCCAAGTTGTCTAACCTCTGGCCCGGCATGGCCCTTTCGCCTGGAAGGCACGGGCCGTGCTCCAGGCCGGCCTAGTAAAGTATTTATTTTTAAAATTTTTTAAAAAAATTTAGTATGAAATTTAAAAATATAAACAATAAATATTTTTATTTAAATTAATATTTTGATTAAAATATTAAAAAATTATAAAAATAATTATACTAAAATAAATATTTATTTTTTAAAAAATAAATAAATTTGTATTATTATTATTTTTTTTTTAAAAATGAAATTGACTTTTGGTCCAATGGACCAAATTGTCTCCATTGGACCAAAAGTCCTCCTCCCAAGGTCTGGCAGACCTTGGGTGGAGAGCTCCTGGGGAGAAGGGCCGCGCTTAGACCCCATGGCATGGGGTGCGGGCCGGGCTGGCCCTACTGCCGGGCATGGCTCAGGCCCATTTCGGGCCATGCCATGTCGGGCTGTCGGGCTCCAAAAATATGGCCCATCACGGCTCAGAGCCTCGGGTCGGGCCGGCCAGGCACAAGTGTTACAGTACCTGTTTGTGCTGTAGCCCAGCCCGAGGCCGTGCCGGGCCGGCCTGGCCCGGGTGCTATTGTACTCGTGCCTTGCTGTAGCTCGGCCCGAGGCGGTGCTGGGTCCGGCAGCCCACATGCCGTCCGGCCCGTTTTACATCCCTAATTATCAGATAGTCCTCAGTATCAAACAGGTCCTTAAAAGGCGTTGACACTGTCGGTTTATCAAATTAAAATATCAATACCACAAGATTAAAGATTACTTTGCCGGATTATACTTTGAAATTATTGGCATATTGGAGTAAACTGATTACATTTAGTCAGTGTATATACTTTAATAAGTTTAAAAAAAAAAGAGGTTGTGATTCCTGTAATTAGTTATAAAATTTTGCAAAAATAGCAGTGGGATAAATAATTGAAAAAATTGGAAAGTTCATGTAGTTTCTTTCTTTTTTACTTTAACTTATTTAAATTTTTTATGGTTAAGTGTATTCAAGCCAAAATTGAGGGTGATCTTGATACTTTGCATTGGGCTTAAGTGCTTCTCAAAGTGTGCTACTTCCAACTTTTTGACCGTCGGATCAATAGGGTTTGCGATATGATGGTGATTTTATTATGGCTTCAGGTGCCTGGAAGTCGAAAGTAGCTACTTTTAGAAGCATATAGTTTCACATTTTTTTTTACGTCGCAAGCTAGGCCTTCTATACCTGATCCCGAGTTGAAGTGCCTCATTATCCAAGCCCAAGCCCAGTTGCGTGATTGCTTTCAATTTGGCCCAATACCCTTAGCCCTCACCACGGACCGATATATAAATATATATATAGTGTAGAGCTACTATACTTTCAAAAGTATAAAGGAGTTGTTATTTTTAACTTTTTGGCCCTTGGATCAATAACTGTATAGTTGGGATGATAGTGGTTATCTTACGGTTCAGTAGTCTCCTATAGGATTTAGTAGTCCCAACAGGAAAATAATATTAACTTAAAATGTTAGAAATGATAAAGGAGTTGATCTAAGGGTTAAAAACTTAAAAACACTAATTCCTNATATATATATATAATGGTTCTTTGTTTAATGTTTAATTATTTTTCGTAACCTTCGTAATCAATCGTTCATCGCTGTTTAAAAATTCATGCATTGCTTATGTTAAACAGTCAAAGAGACTATTCCTTTGTGGTAGGTGTGTCAACGAGCTGAATACGAGCAAGTCAGGGTCGGGTCGTATTCGACTTGTTTTTCATAAACGAACCGAACATGAGAATACGAGCTGACTCGTTAAAGTATCGAACCAAAAAATTCACAACGAGCAGTAGGGTTGAAATATGTGATGCGAAAAATAGTCCATAATTAATCTATAATGCAGAGATGTACAGATACACTGGGTGTAGGCAATAATTTATGCGTGAAAGTTTGAGGACCAAATAAAACTTGGCTGATAGGTCAGGGACTATGGGTGCAATTTTCCCTTTCCAATTTTCATGGTTAATTTGGGTTCTTAAAGTTATATATGCTTGAGGTTTTAGTTGTTTAGTCCCTTGTCTTAATAAATGTTTGTACACAGTAATTAATAACTCTCTCAATAAATGAATGACAAAATAATAAGGAAAATATGCATTGATTAGTCCTAACAATCCTATTATTGCAACTTAATTTTTTGTATTTTTCAAAATATTTTTATTTCTGATTTTTTTTTTTATGAATTACAATTCGCTTTCAACCATTTAAAGAAATTATTTGGCATTCAACAATTTTTTTAAAAAAGAAGAAATTTCTTTACTTTGCCTTCACTTTGAAATGTTAAATTATCAATTATTTTGCATAATATATATTTTTGAGCTAACTCAGAAAAGTTTCGCAGGATCAAAAACTTCTTCGTTGAATAAAGATAATATATAGAGATCGAATCAACAACCACATAAAATGAAGTGGTTCAGAATTAGTTCTACATCATATTACATAAAAAAAATCAATGTGATAGTAAATGAGGTGAAAACTATATCTAAATTATAAGTGGCTGAGTAGTTGTTAGCTCAAAATAATTAAAGTGTTTAGATGAAAAAAATATATAAAACATTTTATAGTACTAAAAATAGCATTATATTTTTTTTAGTTTATCTTTAAAGCTCTAATCCTGATTCCCTTAAATAAATATGCTATGTTTAATATCAAAAAGTCAAAGATATTAGCTTTATTTTTTGAAAGCACAAGCAAAAATCAAATTCTTGATTTTAAAGACGACTATCTAGACAAATCAAATACAGATACTTAAATATATATGATTATTAAAAATATCATTCTCTAGTAGCTTAAGGTTTGTTTTGATTTAATGTATAGAGTTATGAAAAATAATTTTCGGTGGAAAAGAGTTTTTGACGGAATTTTTTTTTTACACTTTTTAACGTTTGGTTTGTAGAAAAAAAAATATTATATATATTATTCTCCTTCAGCAAAAAATGAAATCTTTTTTCATATCTGTAAAGGTATTTTTATGAAAAAATTATTTTGCATCGAATCAAGTAAGTGAAAAATATTTTTTAGACCGAAAATAATTTTCAGCTTCGTTTTTACACTAAACTAAACTCCCCCTTAAACTTTTGAAGAAAAATAATTATTTTATATAATTTAACATAGTATCAGTGTAAAAAATTTTGAGTTCGAGATCGTATCCTTAACTTATAGAAAAAGTAATTATTTTATATAAATTTAATACCAAACAAGGAGTTAGATATATTTTGACCTTAAGGATGGCAACTTAGATAAGAGAAAGTCTCGAAGATTGTAGCACATTGGGAAGCGTGATAAGAGAGCTCAAAAAAGTACGTACGTGGAATTTATAGAACCTTCTCGAATCTTCTAGCTAGTTAAGTGTTAGAACTACCTCTATCTATATCAAATTCTCCGTATGTTTGTATATACATGTTTATATTTTGTAGTACTATACGTGACCACAATATTGAAAGTGTGTGAACGTGAATAACACTTTGTCATGTGGCTATTAATTTGAGCCTGTGCTCGTTTACGGAACAACCACCTCGATTTATTGATCCTAATAATATATAATATAAAATATATAATATATATATAATGCGCACACATATTTTACATATTTTATTTAATTGATTTGACTATGAAGAACAATGTTTATTTGATCAACAACTTTTAGTTTCTACTAATATTGTTATATACATTTACTTTCATGTCAATGATACTCTATGTGGCTTATATATCTCTTCTAAAAATATACATATTTATAGCCAATTTGCATAAAAAATTTATTAGTTTTACGTTTCTGCAAAATCAGTCCTTGTTTTTTTATTTTGCATATTCAAAATTTTAGAAATCTAACCAAAATTATTTGTTCCCCTCTCTCGTCCCTCGATCTCAACTCTTTCGATGACGTCATAGCCCCTTTCCTCTCCCTCCCCCTCCTCCTCCACTGCTTTTAATTTCCTTCTTCTCCACAGCCCTTAGCGTTGATCTCAGCATCAACTTTAATTTTTCAAATTTCTAGAAGAGTTTCGTGACGCACTCGATCGACATAAAACTAAGACGTCAAAAGCTCTAGACTAGAGAATAGATATTTTTTGCGAGGTCTAGGTGGTCGTAGTGTGACGCCCCAGCTTTCCAGGAGGTCACTCATCCTAAGACTACTCCCGTCCTAGCACGCTTAACTCTATTAACCTCTTGGGTCTTGTCACCACCCAAAAAATTTAAGTCGGATTAAGAATTTTATATAGGACGATCTGGGGTCTCACATTAATTTCCTCCCCTTTAGGTCCTGACGTTCTCGTCAGGCTCAGACACACAAATAGCAGGCGATGTGAGACTTTCACTAGTCTTGTCATTCCGATCCTGCCTCAGCTGAGACTCATCTTACACTTCCGGCTGGTAATTGGCTTTGATGCTGATACCAACTGTGACACCCCAGCTTTCCAGGCGGTCACCCATCCTAGGGTTACTTTCATCCTAACACGCTTAACTCTCTTAACCTCTTGGACCTTACCATCACAAAAAATGTTTAAGTCGGGTTAAGAATTTTAGCCCTATTATATCTTATATATAGGACTATCTGGGGTCTCACACGTAGGCGCAGAGCTAGAATGACTTTGAAGATGGGTGAGCTTGGATTGGAACGATGGATGTGCAAATTGGAGAAGAGGTCAGGGATCAAAGTGAAAATATCAGTAAAAGTATATTATGGATAAATGGTGCAATATTAATTCTAAAGATTAAGCATCTAATTGTAAAACTGCGCAAATTTTAAGTTCAAGGACCTCTTTGTAGCATCAGAATATTGTGAGCATCTTTATGCAAATTTAACATTGCCCTTGATTCCTTTGCACCAGCACGAATGGCTCAGAGTTTGTTGATTAATCCTGATAAATAAATACGGGTTTTGGATTTTGTTCTACAATTATAGAGAGTTTTGAAATAGGCCCCTCAACTAATTCTTTTAATTGCGCCTTTTTTAACCTTCAATTATTTGTATTTAGATAATTTTTAGAAATTAAATTGAAGTTTTTTTTAGCCAGGGTTATAAAGATGGTATTTTTTAATGACTTTCCAATTCAACTCGACGAAAGAGTTCACATTAAAACAATTAAAAATTACGAAAATTTTAATCAAAAAGAAAAAAACAAGAACTTGCATGGCCCGCGATAAAAGTTGAGGGTTTCTATAAAATTTTTCACGAAAATGATGTAGGGAACTAATTATATACGTTGTCACAATTACAAAATTGTAACATTAGAAAAGGGTACGTGACTGTTTTTTTTTCCTTTTTTAAAGAGACAAATGTTACCAAAATATAAGCTTTTTATTTAGATAATTTTACTTGGGCAATGTTGAGTAAGAATATTTACTTGTTGAAAGGATTAGTAATTAATTGCAATGATAGCATGAATACATGCATTTTTGTACAAAATTTATTAATCATAGGAAATATTCTTATTTGATTGGATTCGTCTCCGTAGTTCTGACTTTGGCTCATATATATAAAAATCACACTAACATATTCATTTTTTCAAGATTCGATTTTGGACAATTATTTTGCGTGTGTAGCATGTAATTAATTTTTGTTTTGTTTTCTCGTCTCATCAAAGACCAAAAAAAAAAAAAAAAAAAGTTATTGGTTGTTCACAAGATACAATATTATTAAATAAAACCCTATAACTTGTCCTCGTAATCATTCTACATACTAAACCCTGTTGACTTGTCTTTGTAATCATTCTACTCATTTGTACTTTTCCAATCACAAAATATCTATTACATATAATTGCATCTACAAATAAAAATAAAAATAAAAGCAGCACAAAATTGACTCCAATGAGAAGAGACCAATTCCCTTCTACATCACCAATGTTGACTAAGCCTTGGTTAACCAAACACTACACCACCAACAGATTTGGTGAAACATTTCATTTATTTTATTTATTGATTCCCCATCCACCCAATATTTATTGAGAAGTTACCCTGGCTTCTTATACAAACTATACATATGGATACATATATTTATATATATACACCCATTTTTGGTGCCACATCCATCCTCACAATACAAACACAAAGTAACCACTAGATCCTTTCCTTCTCCTCCTCTTAGAAAAAAAAAAGAGAAACAAAAAAAAAAGAAAAAAAGAAAAATGGGTGCTCCTTTATCTTCTTGGCCATGGGAAAACTTTGGTGTCTACAAGGCATGCATATACATCCTTCTATCTCACACACACTCTCTTTCACTATATATATATATATATATATATTGTTTTTTTGGCCTTTGTTTTTTGTGTTATATTAATTTAACATGGTTTAAGTTTATTTTTGCAGTATCTTCTATATGGGCCACTTATAGCAAAGGTTATAATCTCAAAGGCATGGGAGAGTAACAGCTCACATAAATGGTGTTTTTATCTTCTGCTTCTATGTTTCCTTAGAGCTCTCATCCACCTAAACTTGTGCTCATTTAGCAACATGCTCTTCCTCAATCGGCGGCGCCGGATTTTTAAGGATGGGGTTGATTTTGATCAAATTGACAAAGAGTGGGATTGGTATGGATTTTATATATACATATATATATTTTTTATGTGTTTAGTGTTAAAATTTAGGCCATTATTTTTCATGGTTATTTGATAGAATTTAAATTTTTATTTTTAATTTTTTTGGGCAGGGATAATTTTATAATACTTGAATGTTTCATTGGAGCAATGGCTTTTTCTTGGTTTCCTTATTTGAGAGAGCTCCCTCTAAGGGATTTGAGAGGTGTTTGCATGGCTTTTGTTCTTCATGTGGGAGTATCAGAGCCTTTGTATTATTGGGTGCATAGAGAAATATTCCACAGAGGCAACCTCTTCTCTCTCTACCACTCTCTCCACCACTCCTCAAAGGTGCCTCAGTCCTTTACAGGTATTAAAAAACAAAATAAGCTTTCTTAATTATATATATATATATATATATATATATATATATATATAGAGTGCGGCTACAATTCTATGGATAGCATCAATTACTTTGTACTACCAAGTTTTCTACTGTTTGATCTATCTCTTTAATCATTTTTACTTATTAGATTATACTGTTCAACCAACTATCCACTCAACTCTACAAAACCACTATCATACATCGCTTTATCCAAAGGCTGAAAACGTAATAGCACCAATGATTTGATGATATTAATAGTATTATAGCCTAGTTCTATATATATGAGTTCGGCCGGGGTGTTTCTAATAACGCCAAGCATTTTGTGCTATCAAATTTTTCACCGTAAAATTTACCCCTTTGATCATTTTCATCCGTTAGATCATACTATTCAATCAACCACACACTCAACTCTAGGGGACCACTATCATCCTAGCCGCACATCCCTTCATCTAAGAACCGAAAACCTAATAGCACCAATAACTTGGTACTATTAGAAGCATTCCAGTCTAATTTTATATATATATATATAACCTTTTTTGAAAAGAAAAAAAAATTATTTCCTGTTTTTTCTTTTTTTTGGTTATAACATAAAACGTGATTCAAATTGCAGACCCATTAGTTTAGAAATAAGATATATATATCTACCTACCAAGCTGTTCTACTGATTGGCGGTTTCACCACCTATATATTAGCTGTGTCCAATAAGTTGTACCTTTTATTTTAAAACTAAATGCTTAATTAGATTGAAAGTATAAGATGAGAACAAGTGCCAATAAATATGCATGCAATATATAAATACATAAGAGCTGATATTGTGAGAGCATTTTATAAATTAATCTATGTCTGATTTGGTGGAGACACAGTCAACTCTATCAATGTCAATTTCCTACATATAAGGACGCAACAGGTGCAATCAATAATTTCTTCTTGTCTCGTATCTCCTCTTCACAAATCCCTCCAAATTAGAGTTTAAATGATGCTGAGTTGTGTGATTTTGTCTTATTCCCTCTCTCTCTCTTTTTTTTTTTTCTTTTTTTTTTCTTTTTTTTTACCTTTTTTCTGTTGTTTATGGCAGCTGGATTTGTCACCCCATTGGAGAGCATTGTGTTGAGTATTATCAAGGGTGTGCCCATATTTGGTTCTTGCTTATTGGGGTGGGGATCTTATGGACTCATATTTGGATATGTTTGGCTCTTTGATTTCCTAAGAGGGATGGGGCATAGCAATATTGAGGTGGTGCCCAGTGTGATCTTTGATGCCTTCCCCACCCTTAGATACCTCATCTGCACTCCAACGTAAGCGATCATGCATGCCGTTATCTAACAGCTTAATTAGAATTATCAGTTAATTAATTACTTCGCATTGTATTAGAATAGGAGGGGGTTAAAATTTTGGCATAATCAATTGTTTTACAATAGTGATCGATATTTCAGGTGTTGGCTAAAATGGGTTTGTCTTAAAATGTTATATAAATAGCATATACAATCTAAGAAAACTTTAATTTGCTTCCAAGTTTGATTATAGAGACAAAAATGTTACTAGCTTGGAAGCTACACAACATTAAATTCATTAGAGATTTTGTAAAAGTGCTGTTTGGGAAGAAGAACTTTACTGAGAAATTTAATAATTTTCACTTGTAAAATTTCTTTATATATAGCTTCTTTACACATTAGCTAAAAACAAAAATTCTAGTTTAGTAATTTTATTAAAATTAGAATGTACCATGTTGTTACTAGTTAAATATATGACTTTTGTCGAGTGTTACTTTGAGTGTGAATTGTCGACAACTGAGTAGCATTATTGCCCTATGTTTAATTATAAACATTAATTATCTTTCATTTTTGTGTCATCACTGTAAACAATTAGTTTTTTTTCATATCATATCAAGATAATGATCGGTATCGATCTTGCATTTTTTATCTCACAAATTCGCACCTTAGAAAAAGTGAAGAGGTGAAATTATTGCTTAATTAAGATCTTTTATTTCTTTTTTTCCACACTATTTCCTTTTTCTCTAGATAGATAGTTGTTCAACAGTATTTTAAGTAGATCAAGAAATTGGATTAATCTTTTTCTTAAAAACTAATAACTAAAGTTACAAATAAATTTTTATTTGCAGGTATCATAGTATTCACCATGTGGAGAAGAACTCTAATTTTTGTCTATTTATGCCTATATTTGATCTTTTGGGAGGAACACTTCACCCCAAATCTTGGGAGCTACATAGGGAGATATTTGCAGGTAATTATATCATTAATTATGATCCTCAAAATTAAAACAGAGATGTTTTTCTTTTTTCCATATATAGTTTCTGTTTTATGAAAAAACCAATTATTCTAAATAGAGAAAAATGCTAATAGTATTTTTAAATTCGACATATTTATCACGTTTGGATTCCAGACTCTTTACTAGGTCCATGACATGAATTGTAATTAAATAAAAAGAGATTAAATCATGGTAGGATTTGAACTTATGACCTTTTGATCTAATACTAAAAAAAGTAATTATTTTTTCTAAGAACCAAAGGTTATAAAGAATGATGATATTTAAGCATGTTTGGCTTGGTTGGTCTATAAGATAGGATACATGCATTTGACTTCTATTGTAGAAAGTCGAAATGAGTTTATGAACTCTTAATTAATACATAATCTTATGCTTTTCCAAACAGTTATACTGAAAACAATAGATATCCAAGCTCTTGTAGCACTCTGCAGTTGCAGTTGATCCAAGTGCCTTTTCTTTCATTTTCATCCATCTTAAATTAAGAAAGCTTATGAATTCTTAGTGTTGAATCTTATGTTATGTTCAAATAGTCAAACTGAAAATAATAGATATCCAACCTCTTGTTGCGATGTATAATTGTGAATAATCCGAGAGTCACTTCTTTTCATTCTCATTAATCTGTCTAAATGAAGGAATCTGATATATTCTTAAACAGAATCTTATGTTTTTTCAAACAGTTATACTAAAAACAATCGATATCCAAGCTCTTGTTGCGTTGTATAAATGTGAATTGTCCAAAAGTTATTTCTTCTCGTTTTCATTCACCTGTCTAAATTAAGGAAGATTTTGTATCTTTAGACAGAATCTTACGTATTTTCAAATGGTTATACTGAAAACAATCGATATCCAAGCTCTCGTTGCGCTGTATAACTATTGCAATTAATACTAGTGCCGTTTCTTTTCATTTTCATTTATCTGTCTGAATAAAGAAAGCTTATTCCACAACTTCTAAGATGTCCAAAGCTAGAATGATAATCCAAGTAGTTGGTTTGTCTACTTCCTAGCTATCACTTTTGCAATTAGGTAAAGCATATTTTGGGCATAAGTTACTCCAACCAATATTATCTTTAATGAACACCAACAACATTCCAACAAATGAAACACATGGACAAATTGAGCAAATTTATAACATAAATAACCCCAACTAATTGGTTTTAGGATATATATATGGAGGAGCAATGCTCAATATATTATGCTTTATATAAGTGTGTGACATTAAACTACCATAATACCCCTGCTTAGATTCTACATACATAGCCTGCCTATTTAGTTTTTGGCATTGAAAAATGCTACCTGTACAGCACATTGGAGCGTACATCTTACACTCTTACATTTGAGGGTTTGAAAAGCTCCTTTGGATTTTTTGTATTAAAAAATAATAATAAGACAACTGAGTGAATCCTAGCATTTGACATCTAGATAGCTATTTACAAATACAATCTTAAAATATTTGTATATATTTTATTTTATAAAATAATTTGTGATGAATTTGTGCTGCATGAATAATATCCAATTTTGTAGATTATAGTAAAAAATTAATATTTATTCATAAAAAAATATATTGAAATAAATGATAGAAACTTTGTAGTCTTTATTTTGGAGATAGATTAGTTAAATAGGAAAATTTTATTTGCAATTATAATTAGAAGATTCTAGTTTTAAAATTAAATAAAATTAGATAAGAAAACAATATGATGTTCAAATGACAACTACACAAGATATTTTGATTCGTATTTAGTTGTCCACGTCTTTTTCTCCGTTTTCATTATATATATAGATCGATAAAAATCTAATAAATAAATATTATATAAATTTTATAAAATTATTTTGTGGCGGCTACGAAGCGCGAATTTTTCACTAGTGATGGCTAATTGAAACCAATTTGCATACAACTTGTAACACACATCTTAATTAATTGACCAGTGTCAATTTCTTGTGAACTCAACCAATCAACTCCAGGACCAAGAAGATGATAAGGACCTTCCTTGGATTGGTTGGGAGATGGATCATTAAATTGTATCTGTTGAATTTCAACTCTTAAAATTAATTAAGGAGTATGGGTCCTTTGAAAGAATATATTATATTACTGTATATATATTTTGACTTACTATTATAAAAATATTCTTTTAGTTGAATTTGAACTTGAAATAAAGATCCTTACAATAAAGGACTATGGATCCTTTGAAGAAATATATATATTATTATATTTACAGAAAAAGGTGAGTAATGCATATTTTGACTTAGTATTGTAGAAATATTTTTGTAATCAGGAGCATTGCATGCTAGAGTGACACAACACATTTAATTCTCGGCCAACCTAATTACATGGATATGCAATATATTTATAAGGGTCTTGCTTCGTTTTTTTGGTCCTCGAAGTTTAATAGATTCTTAAAAAAAAAAATATTGTGCGCAACTTATTTATATTTTTGTCTGTGTTTGTAAATCTATCAGTCGTCCATCCATTTCATACTTTTAATATAATATTTTAATTTATGATTATTGAAAAGACCGTAATGGATGGGACAGTAAGATTAGCACATGAGATCGATCGATGGAAATGAGTCGTTAAATACATAACATACAATTATTTTTTTAATAGTAATTAAATAAGGATTAGATTCGTTCTATAGAATCAAATACCAAACCTAAAAAAAGTTTGATGATCACTAAGTAAAATTAACTTGGCCAAAATTTGGGGACCAGTAGGCCGGCTATTTAGCCATAAATTTTATACTAGATACTAGTAGCCCAGCTATTTAGCCATAAATTTTGTACTAGATACGTACATTGTTGTAGCCCGGCTATATATTTAGCCATAAATTTTGTACTAGATACATTGTAAAAGGTGGACCATTTCAAAATCACACTTAATTACCTGTCTCACCCGTGCAGTTTACTAGGCCCTGTGAATCATTATGTAACACACATAAAACAATGACAAAATCATATAATAGGGATATATATACTCTACTTGAGTGAGGCTACTATGCTATCGGAAGCACGGAGCCTTTCGTGCTTCCAGGTCGTTTTCGATGTTGCAACTTTCGAATCGTCGATCGGCTTCGTTAAACTTGATCTAGAGTATTTGGAGTACCTAGAAAATAAATTTTATGATTTTACGATATCATTTGCCTAGTGATCGAATGGACTCAAAATCAACAAATTTCAATAGCCGTAGTGAGCCGTTTGCAAGTTTAACGGTGTAGAAGTATTCAAATCACGTAAAATTTTGATAGAAAATTCTTTATACTATATAAAACAAGATCAATATCTTTGATTTAAAATTTTAATGTCATATTATTATATTTTGTAAGATTTTTATTTTCAGCCGTTGATTTTGAGCCCCTTCGTTCACTAGGCAAATGATATCGTAAAATTATAAAATTTATTTTCTAGATACTTCAAATACTCTAGATCAAGTTTAACGGAGCCGATCGACGATTCGAAAGCCGCAATATCGAAAACGAGTTGGAAGCACGGAAGGCTCCGTGCTTCCGATAGCATAATAGTCTCACTCTATATACTTTTGTTTGAAAAAAAGATAGCATGCCACCACTTCATTCAGTTAGAAAATGAACCTGGCTACAGACTGCCGTAGCCGGGCCTCGAGTAAAAAAAGGGAAAACAAAGAAACAGACGCATTTCGATTTTTGAGCACTCGGATCTCCCAACGCATGCACGCACGCTTTGATTACTGAAAAGTTGTTCAGTTACGCTCTAGCCAGATTATTATCTTGTGACTGTGCAGGGAAGAACGATGGAGCTCCGGACTTCGTGTTCCTGGGACACGTGGTGGACGTAGGGCAGTCGATGCACGTGCCATTCCTGTACCGCTCGCTCTGCGCGATGCCGTACAGGTTCCGGCCCTTCATGGTGCCGATGTGGCCGATCGCGTTCGTGGTCATGCTCATGATGTGGGCCTGGTCCAAGACCTTCCTCATCTCCTTCTACACCCTTCGAGGCGCCGTCCACCAAATTTGGGCGGTTCCCCGTTACGGATTCCAGGTTAAACCAAAATATTTTCAAATCAAAAGTTACATATATTACTTAACAATAAGGTTGAACCAAAATTTTGTTTTTCTTTTTAAAAAAATTAAGTTAAGGGGTCTAATCCAAAATGCACAATTGTTGAGAGGGTGGGTTACTACATATTTTAAGGAAAAACTTTGTATGCCAATCTTGTGGTTTCGTACTTTAGTATCCTGTGGTTTAAAGTGTATCAATTTAGTACTCTGTGATTTTATTTTATTCTTTTTCCGTCAGTTCCTCCGTTAACATTTCGTTAAATTATATACAAAAAGTTTCAGATATCATACCTAGGTTTATCGAATATTCACTTTAGTACTTTTTGATTTTAACTTCGTCATTGGTTTAACGAAAAAAATTAGCGAATGAAATAATCAAAAGAAAAAAAATGAAACCACGGGGTACTAAATTAGTATACTTTAAACTATAGGATAGTAAAATAAAAAAGTCCAAAACTATAGGAGGATTAACTGATGAAGGATTGGTTTGATTCTTTTTGTAGTACTTCTTACCATTTGCTAAAGATGGCATCAATGACCAAATTGAGTTGGCCATCCTGAGGGCTGACAAGATGGGTGTTAAGGTCCTCAGCCTTGCTGCACTAAACAAGGTTTGTTTAATTGTTTTCCCTTCAATGTTCCATTTTTTATTTTTACTTCGAACCTTTTATAATTTCGTCTGAGGTGGAGGAGAAAAAATTAGGGTACTGTCTGAATGCATGAATATTTTATTTAGGTATATCTTTGACTTTTTTAAGAAGTCGTAGTATACGGTATGTAGAAGAGAAATGTGATAAAATATTTAGAATGGAATAACATATGCTTATTAGAAGTATAATTCAGTAGAGGAGAAGAGTCTCAAGCACAATTGAAAGGAAACAAAAAAAAAGAAGAGCGGCGCTATTTGTGAACAAACATTTTTTGATGTTTTTTGCATTATGGCTATTTGTGAACAACCATTTTTTGCATTATGGCTATTTCTGAAACCACTACCAAACATTTTTTGATATTTTGTTTTACTGTCTATTTTTTTTTTTAAATTTATTTGATCTATTATGCAGAACGAAGCACTCAATGGCGGAGGGGCGCTATTTGTGAACAAACACCCGAATCTCAAAGTTCGTGTGGTTCATGGTAACACCTTAACGGCAGCTGTAATACTCAACGATATCCCAAAAGATACAAAAGAGGTCTTCCTGACAGGCGCAACTTCTAAACTAGGGAGAGCTATCGCACTCTATTTGTGCCGCAAAAGAATTCGAGTCTTGGTAAGCAAGATATATTGAAACATTTGGTACTTAGGATTGAATTAGATAAGATCGAATGTACTAGGAGATGACATAAAATTACTAATTCGAAGGTATCGAAGATTGCAGGAAGAATTGTGTTCCATGAATGAGATTATCAATTCTCTTCAATACATTTTAGTCGAGTTTAATTCAAAGATGATCAAAATCTATGGTTTCGGTGTTGAAATTGGTTTGCATATGTAGATGTTGACGCTGTCGACGGAAAGGTTTCAAATGATACAGAAGGAAGCTCCCCAGGAGTTCCAACACTATCTTGTTCAGGTCACTAAGTACCGAGCCGCGCAAAATTGTAAGGTACAATTTCATTTTCTATTTCTATTTTTCCCTTTTTGTAGGGTACATCCGCACGCCAGTCGGGAGAGGTAATATTATAAAGCCATTTAAACTAACGACAGATTAGATTCATTCAATTTGATCAAATTTAGCCAGTAAATGATGACCAAATTCCATAAATTTGTCTGCCAATAATATTACTTATCGTTAAACTGCTCATATGTTTGTGAAGTCTATGTATATATGATTCATTACCGTCCCTTTGATACGACGATGATGCGTATTCATCCTTTAGACATGGATCGTCGGCAAATGGCTATCGCTGCGAGAGCAACGGTGGGCTCCTCCGGGCACTCACTTCCACCAATTTGTGGTCCCGCCGATCATCGGCTTCCGACGGGACTGCACCTACGGGAAATTGGCTGCGATGAAGTTGCCCGATGATGTACAAGGGCTCGGAGTGTGCGAGGTAACATACAATCCCCCTCTTTAGACCCATTTGCTTAAATTTGAAGTTTCTGCAGAAATATTATCTAAGTAAATATGTTTGAACAAGTCTGATCCACCATACTTTTTCCGTCTTTTAAATAACTTTACTTTGCAATTGAGAGTAAAATTTTCAAATTTCGATTTCTATTTAAGATTAATATTTAAATAACACTTCATGTATCAAATCATATAAGATTAATATTTAAAAACATAAGAAAAGGACGTATCATTTCTATTTTATTTCCAATTTCGGTTTCTATTTGTGTTACTTTTTTTTTTTTTGAGGGATTATTTTTTTGCAAGGAAATTTTTGTTACTCGTTTTAAATTTCAATTAATTAATTAAAAAAATGCGTGTGAAACAGTACACGTTGGATCGTGGGGTGGTGCACGCGTGTCACGCGGGAGGGGTGGTGCACTTGCTCGAAGGTTGGGCCCACCACGAGGTGGGCCCCATCGACGTGGACCGGATCGACCTCGTGTGGCGCGCCGCGTTGAAGCACGGGCTCAAACCCGTTTGATACGTCATCTAATTATTATTATTATAATTATAATTATAATTTTTATTTTTGTTATTACTGTAATCAGGCAACAACGTCGTTGCTAAATTATACTCCCCACTTAAACACGTGCACAAACTTTTATTTTATTTTATTTTAGTTTTAAATTTCGTGAACCTTGTTTTTCTTTGTCTCTCGTGATGTAACGGTATCATTGTTTCTATACTATATGTTGGAATAATAATCCATACTTAATTAAAATATAGTTACAGATAAGTTTAAATCTTTATTTGATTATGGGTAAGATTTGTAGTTATCCAAAGTAAAATTGAATTTATCATCTGTTAGGCATAAGTTAATTAGATGAATAAGCCACAATAGATATGGCTGCATAGGTGTTACACATATTGTAATTAATTGCCTTTTATTATTGAAGTATTAGTTTAGTTATCTTCTTCCTTCTCCAATATCTTTTTTTCATATTATTTTGTTCTATTTTAGATCTTGGATTATATAATCGGTATTTATACGGTTCCAACAAGCGGTATCAGAGCAAATCATGCTTCAAACACTATGTATATATGAATATTGCGTATAGCTGATCTTTTGTTATACTCTTTTATATATATATTGCAGTATTTAAAACACCAATAACCATTTCTCTGTCGAAAAGTTGTTATTTTCAATGAGTATCTAACTCTCTAAGACGCGTGCAGGACTCAATTTTATGACTTTCGATATAATTTTCCCTCCTTTTCAGGCTAGCTGAAGAATTGAAGAATTAAAATACACATTATTTTACATCATATTGTGTTTTAGAAAATAAGTGAACTCATTCCACATCAGTTTTCTCCAACTAAGATTCTGATTACAATAAATATATGAAAACGTAAGTAAAAGTTTGTTTACGCGTCTTTCTCATACTTTTGAGTTTAAAGCGTAAGATTCACTTATCTAGCATTTTGACTTATGTTCTGCTCTTTTTTTAGGACAGAAGTAATATATTTGTTTTGATGGTTGAGGTGCTTGTAGCATCTTCATAATCATATTTATTTTTCAACAAATATGCATGAAAGATCACGCAATGCTTTGGTTCTAAAAAGAAAAGAAATGTAGTAAGATTTTCATTGTACGGCATACCGGTCCTTGTGGTATCTAACTTAAGCTTAAGCATTACGTGCAAATGTAAATGAAAAGTATGATCGAGAATTGAATACATGGAAATTCTCTTGAAAAACCAAAAAAACTCGTCGATTTCGAGAACCATGATTAACAGGAAGCTAGTTAAAAGAAAACCGATTAGATTAAGCTGACGAGAAACTCACTTTTAAAGAGTTAAAACGGATCAGATACGAGTCGAATAGTGATTTTTACCATCCATTCTCTTCTGAATACAATTTTTTGCGAATATTAAACAGTTACTGATGCGAATGCGGATACAAATAATAATTGGGCTGGTGGAAGAAGCATTGTTCATAACACTAATTATAGAGGAGACACTTGATTATTATTATTATTATTATTATTATTATTATTATTATTGGAAAAAGGTTAGTAGGTTATTTGGGCCCAAAGTGGCCCAATAGTAAGTGGGCTCTAGAAGAGACGTCTTCTGACTTGGGTCCACTAAAGCCCAATATAAGCGGCCTACTAAGTTCTTGCCATGTGGCCCAATAACAAATGCGCGGGAAATGACTCTAAACCGCCTCAGTTTCTTGCAAAATGACTAAACTACCCCCACTCCCCTCTTACTTTCCCTCTCCCACGCGTCCCCCTCCTCTCCCCTCACGCGGCGACACGTCTCCGTCTCCTCCTCCTACGAATTAGGGTTTCACAAATCGGAAACTAGGGTTTCGGAAGAGGCGATTAGGGAGAGAGAGAGAGAGGAGATGGAGAAGGGAGGAGGAAGAGGAGGAAGAGCGTTCGGAGTGCGGAGGAAACCAGTGACGAAGCGGCGGTGTAAGGGTGCGGGGATCGCGAGAGCCGTCGCCGAGTACCTCGTCTCCGATTCGTACATGTACGCGCCCCTCATCGACCCTCCGACGATGCCGCCGCCGAAGGGTTCGTCTCCTTCCTCAGGTTTGTGTACTCACTGCGAATTGTGATCCTTTTACATCGTTTTTTTAGTTAGGGGAATTGTCGTTATTGTGGGGGAATTGCTACAATTGTCGTTATCTACTGAAAAAGATGGATTCTTTATATGGTAGTTTGGGGGAATCGCAGTGCAATTGTTGTTTTCCACTGAAAAAGATGGATTCTTGGCATGGTATTGTGGGCGAATCGTTGTAATTGTTGGTGTCCACTGAAAAAGATTGTTTCCCTCACTTCTTTTTTTTTTAAAAAAATTATTTTCATGAAGGTAAGAAAAGAAGAATGCTATTTCCTTTTTTCCATTGTATGTATTGCAAATAGGGAGCATTTGGTCGAGTTTGAGTTGTTGTATTCTTCAAATGAAGCAATACATGGCATTTCGGTAGCTTCTATGATTGCGAAATTTAAAGGAGACAATTTGAAGCCTTTGAGTTATAAGTGCAATAGGTTTAGGGCACTCCCCAATCTCATTACAATTGTTTGTCATTTTTAGGGCACTCCCCAATCTCATTACAATTGTTTGCCATTGTAGTGCGGTGCAATTAGAGGTAAAGACACTTTGAAGAATTACTAATTAAAGAAATTAAGTCGACTATTATAACTACAGCTTTGAAAGACATCTACCTAATCAAACTGTCTCTGGAGTTGTCTCAGTTTGACGTGTTGACTGAGTTGGCCTCATCTGGTTATTCTGGTATTGTTGAGATAGCATAGACACTAGGGCATTTCATCAATGGAGAGGAGTCAAAATTTGTTCACAATATTATTTGAAGGGAAAAAAAATGCTGTTAATATTCATGCCAATCAGCTGACTGAATGGAGAAGGTTGCTGCAGTAATTTTAACTTCTGGGCGATGCTCGTGTACAGTGCATTCTTCATGTTGAAAACTTGTTCTAATGTTGCCTTAAAAAAAAAAAGGTCCCTTCTGCTTCTATTATTGTATCAATCTCTATGTGGCAAACTAGATTTTGAAAGGGGAAAGTTTTCTAGTATAATGAAAATACAGGGACTCAGGACATGTTTAGAGCGCTAAAAATTGGTTATGGATTTTAGGTTCTTGAATTAGTATAATTGTCCAATATCATCTTTTTTCCCTCCTCTTTTCCCCCTCATAAGTGCTCTCTGTTTCCCAATTCTTGATCTGTTGAAGGTGAACATCCATTTATTAGAGAATCGGATTACTTGGATTTAATATAAGGATCAGAGGATTTTAAAGAGTATTGATTATTCAGGTTTTGAAGAAGAGACTTCTGAGAATGGAAAATGGTGAACTAGTAAGCAGCAACTAGAGAGAACCTTGCAGTTGATGCAAAGATGAATTATTTTGTGTGAATGCCAAACTGGTGGAGGAAAATCATCCACACCATTCCTCTCTTCCAAATTTGCATCAATTATCGCATAGTAGACGGAGTACATTACTTTTGAATTGAATCTCTATCTACCTTTGTTGAGCTATTGAAACTTTGTAAGAGGGAGTTCTGCGATCCTAAGAGGACTTAAGTTTGACTAATGTACTCTACTTGCAAACCTTTGATATGTTTGCAACTATACACACAATAGGAAAGAGCAGTTTTATATAAAATGGGGGATTCTTGGTCTGAATAAGAAAGAACGAGAGATGAAAAAATAAGCGAATATAGACAATATGTAACTTTTATATAAGTTGACTTGAGCAAGGAGGTGAGACAAAACTTTTGTAAGAGATTTATTTTTCTTGAAACTTTCTGCTAATAAAATGTATATGTGCATGTTTGCAGCTTCTACTTAAAGTTAATTTGTTCTAGGATCTCATGTAAACACTAAATAGGCTTTCCCATCGCATTAAGCTATAGATGCTAGTGGCAAGCGATATTATTTATTTCTTATGTGAGTATCTTATGGTGGGAAACAAAATCACTTTTTGAATATTGCCTATAGATTGGGAGCTTAGAAACATGGTTTTTGTGGAAATTGTATTTAGTTGCTGAATCATGGATAAAGGTTGGGTCTCGGGACTTTCAGAATGGACCTGATAAGATGCAAATGCAACTACGCTATATTTCTTCTTCTGTTAATAGACCAGTTGTGATCCAATTATAGTACTCAAGGCCTAAAGCTTTAGTTAGATTTCCTATGTAAGATATCTGATAGTGTCATTATTGATGGCGCGAAGAGATGCAAGTTGATTGCTGAATGTTGGCTCTGCTTTGCTGTTTGTGATTTCTTCACGTGCTACTTTATTTTCACATAGTACAATCAAGGTTTAATCTTTTCACTATTTATTGTCATGCAGATTTTCTGTCTTTGGTAGGACTGTTTTCATTGTTATCAAATGAAATATGGCTTTGACATTTATACCTAATAATGCCATTTCCAAACTGGCCTTTTCCTTTCAGCGGCTCTGTCATGTTTGGCTTATTGCAAAGAGCTTAGTACTGATGTTGAGAGTGGGAGTCCACTTTTTTCTCAACCCTCAATGCTTGTCTTTTTATGTATAATTTTTAGAAGTTCTCTTATCATTTTTCGTCATTTTACTAGAATAGCTCGACTGCATTAGGCTGATGAGAATTTAGTCATATTTTGTGTAATTCTTGAGAGTTTTCTCATCACTTTTTGTCGTTTTACTAGTATGGCTTGACTGCTTGAGACTGCTGAGAATTTGGAAAAATTATTTTGACAAATAGTTTATAGATGCAGAACATGCACTAGATAGTTTCAATTTAAATACGGCGTGCATCTAATATTTGTTGCAAGATAGTGATCAATTGTGTCACTGTACAATCCATTAGTCATTAACTGTACCTGCCCATTTACCAATGGCTCTTTGCAGTTTCACATAATTGTCTGCTACAATTTGATATAGTACAATTGGTTCTGTCCCAAAGTATTTAGTGTGGTGTCCATTCCAGTTTCTCCTAGTAGTAGTAATTGAGTGGTTTAAATATCGAATGTTGTATTATGTATTAAAGTATAAAAGTGTTATGTCTTGCTTAATTTCTATTTGTGGACCCTGAAGTGCGTGTGGTATGATTTTGAGCATTTTGTAAAAATCAGTTTTGTCGAGTTAGCGGTAGCTTAAGTTTATGTAATGCACATCTTCTAATATATCTATGCTATTTGCATAATTATGTGATTTTAGTTTCTTTTGAATTTCGTCAACTTGTTTCAAAATCCTAACACTGATGCTTATAATGAAACAGAGAAAGGGGTTCCTGCGGCTCATAGTTACAAAGGCTGTTGGTGAAGTGATTTCTTTTTTCCTGCTGCAGGTACTAATATGGCATGATGTGTATAGTTGTGTTGTAATCTGGAGTATGTAATTCTATTTTAGTGTTTTCTTTCATGTTGCTGCTGTTTCTTACTAGTAGTATGCGGTACCTTTTAGTAATGTTTTTTGGCTTGTTCACTTGTCTCTAAAATAGCAATCTTTATTCCGTGTTTTGTTGACTTAATTGTGGGTTTTGTCTCCATTAGCTTTTTTTTTTGGTTGGAGGGGCTGCGCTTACATTTGTGGTGTTGAAAATAGATGGAAACTGTTGTGTGATCTTGATTGTGGTGTTAATAGATTCAACATCCTTCTTAGCAAAATTTGTTTATCAATATATAAGAGGTAGTAAATCGTAATGATACTCTTCTAGTTTTTACCTTAGTTTAGATGGCCTTCACCTTATAGGATAGATCTCTTTTGTATGCATTTCTAATGTTTTAATCAACTGAACATGAAGACATGGATAGAAATATATATGAATTGAACTATGGACATGAGTTAGACCTGTCCCAATTTTATTTCAACTCATTGGCTGGTAATTTTTTACCCTAGTCTGATGCATGGTCCCCTCTGAATGATCTTCTGGGTCTAAAAGAAAATCAGCCAAGATAGTTGGGTTGTGTAATGTCTTCAGATTAATTATGTTTGGTGGTACCATCTTTGTCTCTTTTATATTATGAGTGTACTCTAAAGATAACTTCTCATCTCTAAACCCTAGGATGTAAATCCATACAATCTGATGCATCAACCTGATCAAAGGCAAGGCCTTATTGTACTTTCATTTACAACCTGTAAATCTGATCATGCTCTGCTTGCATAATGCAAGTGTTCTGGTTGCTAGTGCAGTAGCTGTACTCAAATAGTGCCTCCCATCTCTTTCGATGCTGTCCAAGTTTTGCCTTGAGCCAAACTACATTTTGTCCTCCTTTCGATATTGAGATAAGTACTAGTTAAGCGAAACTATGCATGAGGAGTCCTTTAACTGATTTAGGTTCTGGGATCAAAAAAGTTGTGTGAAAATGTAGTTGCACTATGTGATAGTTATATGGCTGTTTAAATAGCTAAGGTGCAAATAGTTTAGGTGGAATATATCCCTTCATTAGGGCATATAGATAAGGTGCAACAGATCTCTCAAGAGAAAATGCCCCAGGAGAAAATATTTGTCATCTAAGAACTTTTCCCTTTTGAGTAAATTAGTATTGATCTCATGGCACATTATTTCCTTCAAAATACGAAATTCAACTTTCAAAACCATATCGGACAATGAGCTATTATTTGCCTGGTCTTGCATAACATCCCTAAGTGGGGCTTGGCAACAACTTATGCACAAAACCAGCGATACTCTTATTATACGAGAAATAGTAAGTTTATATCATGCTTTATGGTAGAGACTAAATCTCTACATGGCCTATTGCATTGGGGAAAACTACTTTATGGGATAGACCGGCTTACTTGGATCTTCTAACATTGAGGGTTTTCATGAGTTTCTGCATCACATCGACCTGAGCCCTAAGGGAGATAACATAGTCTAGGGTTTGATCCAACAGACATAAGTCATCCAAGAATGTAGCTCCTGGTATTAGATGCCTTAGAACACGCATCTTCTTCTTTATCATAGCCTTGTCAAGAACACCTCCTGAAGCACCTTCATATTCATGCACATTCTTCATTGCTTTTGATCTTACCTGGAAACTTCTCAAGATTTTCTTACTTTTCATCATTCTCCATTTCGAGGATGGTTGAGGTGACCTCATGTTCTTTCCTCAAAAAACTACTCTGTAGGATTTTTCTTTCTTTCTTGGTTGTAAAGATCCTCTATGATGGCTTTGCTCCATTTTGTTCCACCTCTAGCAGTGGCCAAAATGATGTCGGAAATGAGCTTAAGGCTCTTTTCCTCCTGACAAAACTCATGTTTACGGATGCAACACCACTTCGATGGAGTCCTATTAGTAAGTGTTTCAGGAAAGCTTTCTTGAGCGAGTCTGAGTCTTGCATTCTTAGCGAGAGGAACAGTAAGGTGTGATACTAGATAACCAACTGGTATATTGAAGTTTCAATATCCTATATATGCTCTCTCATTGAAATTTTTTGTTGGATTTTATGGAATTGTAGTATAGTCGCTGTTAAGCGTGGGGAAGTAGGTGAAGTGTGGTGTATGAAATGAGAAGAAAAATGAAGATGTTAAGCTAAATGAGTAATGAAACAGTCTTCATAATGTACAAGGATCAAATACTAAGACTAATAGAGGAAAATGAATTCATATGAAGTCGAATATTTGATTAGTGAGAAGGGGCCCCTAAAGGGAGGAGACAAGCCACATGGATGCACATGATTTCGAAGCCCCACCTTTACAAGCTTGCTGTGCCAAATTTGAATGCCAGTATCCTAGCTACAATAAAGTTCGAGTGGATGATCCTTTTTATGATTGTACATGGCCATGAAAGAAAACAAGGCGGGAGTTGAAACATAAAGCAATTGGTGAGGTTTAATGTTGTTTTTCTCTTATTTAGTAATAGTGGCGGAGAGAAAGGTAATTCAACAGGATCCTGAGAACATGGTTCGTTGGTGTGGGGCTATTTTCCACCCCTTTTTTTTCTCTTCTTGTTCTGCATTGCTGAAAGATGTATTAAACTCACATGGCGGCCACATCGGGTTTTTTTAATCAACCTAGATGGCTTTGCTCTTCTTTTTATGATTGCAATAGCTGATTAATCATTTTTTCTTTTTTCCCCTAGTAATATGTGCCGCTTATTTCCTTGGGCTTATACAGCTGGCTAAAAGAGGGTCTATGGATAAATAGGATTTTCTAATGTTCATGATATCTTTAGAACCAGAAAAAGTGCCTTCTTTAATCTTGTTTTTATTACCAGTGTTTTCTTCTATATATTCGTCAGTACATGTTATCTTTTTAATCTACTGCTCTGCTGTCATTCATACATATTGACAAAAAGTACAACTTGTCAAATTTTAATAATGTATTGAAGTTCTTCAACCGTGCTCTATGTTTCTACCAAGTAGAAATTATGGCTTTAAATTGTTATTATGCTCTTTTGGTTGCAGCACTTTACGCTCTGTTATGTGACGTAACTCTATTCTTCTGTTGTCATTACTAATTAATAGTCTCCCTAATTCAGAGTTAATTCTAGACGTAAACATAGTAAGTATAGGTCATTGGTTATTGGGTTCCCGGCTCTTGGAACTTATATTCAAAAATCTTTTGAAATAGAAAGAATATCATATCAAGCAAAACATTGCGAGATTCTCTTTGCTTGTATGGTTGTTCATGTCATTATGAGCTTTTAACATTCAGCTTCTTGAGCAGCTTCTCTAACCAAATTGTTTAGATTTTGTCTGAAGTTGCTTGTTTTAAATTGATTGGTAAGTTGTTAGCGTATAGCTTATTAAGTCGTGCATTGAAGCTTCAATTGTCCCAAACTAGCCATGAAGAAACAATGAAATCTATGAGGTTTTTGTAGTCAAGAGTCAACACTAACTTCCAAGCCTTTGAGTTATGTCGGCTGGGCCACCCTCTCACTCATATTCGTTAACGCTTAGACTCTGACTTGAATACAAGCCGACTCTGTTCAATAGTCTTAGTAAATTGTAGAACCAGTTCCATAATTGATCATCATTTACTAGCCTACTTCAAAACAAGTATGCATGTATTCACTAAATTGAGGACCACAAATACCAATACCTGTACAATTAGAAAGTCTAATGTAGAGAGTAGCCTAGGATGTACTAATCACATGCTCCTATTATGGCGCTTGGCCACAAGCTAAATCATGCATACACCATATAGATGGCCACACATGCATGGGCTCCATGTGTTATTAAAAAGGCATGGACTAACTATGATTAGTGTATTGGGGACCTTAACATTATATGTTGAGGTGTGCCCTAAATTCAGGGTTCTTTCGTAAGAGTTGTCAAACTTGAGCAAAAAGTATCCCTTTTTTTATTCGTTTTGCTTTATTAACATAGGTTTAGTGCCCATAGGTAGAGATTTGTTTTGTTCTAGTGTTTTTGAAAGGATACCATGTGGCTTCCCATGATGTAAGGTGGGTTCCTTTGGATGTATCTCCCATCCCCAAGCAACTATTCAACTATCTATTTGTGAAGTGTAATGGGGTTTAAGCCCTTGTATATCAAAATAAGCGACCGTTCCACTTGTAGTGCCTTTTGATATATTACTTATCCTAGATTTGTGAAACCATGTAGTAGTTAGTACAGAATCTTAGAATCATAAGAAGATGGTGGACCATAATATAAATGCAGTATTGGCATTATGACATGTAATATATTTTACAGGTTTGTCATCATAACTTCACATAACATTCTAACCCTAATCATTCGCTATCATACTTAAATTTAGTAGTATTGTTCAATTTCATTCTTCAATGAAGTACTTTTGTTCTGTTTCATACTTTAATTTAGTTTTCTTGTTCAATTTCATACCTTAATTTAGTAGTTATGTTATAAGCTTTCGCGTCAATGACAAGTGACAAGGAAGTTGGTCACTACATATTATTTTACGCGTAAACCCATCTCACCTGTTAAATCACTGAACTTAATATAAGGTCTAGAGCTAAGTTGTAACACTACTCTTATATCGACAAATCTCAAATACTGTACTATTGTTGAGTCAATTTACAGTAAATAAGTTAATCTAAAATTTACAGTATAGAAGTTAATCTAAATGGTCTAAATATGAAAAGCGTCTTTCTTTATGTAAAATGTAGAGTAAATTGAGATATTGCTGAAAAGAATCTACTGCATCGTGTAAGATAGTTAAAAGGTAAAATACCGCCTAGAAAGTATACAAGAGCAAATTTTTAGCGGCCTTATGAATAGAAAAGATTTTCACATTACTAATATAATGACGATCTATCAGTCTCTTTTGAAAAGGAGATATCATCTCTATTTTTTGATAATATCAAACAAATAACCAGTGCTTTAGATGGACTTAGGAGAACATTCTCTATAACCCTGTATGCAGGTGGATGGCTCAGATTCATCCCTCCATTGGTGTGTGGGGCTGAATCATTCTGCCAGCAAGAATTCTTTATGCAGGGGGCTGCGGAAAATTCGAACTTGGACTATAGGTGGATTGTCAGAATATCACAGAGGATGCAGAGGTTTGCTCCCCAAGTACAAGTCAACTTTGCTTAAGAATATTTCTCTGTTACAATAGTGACTTCTGACTGATTGATAATTACTTCGTTAGTGTCTGATATAATTTTGTATCTAATCTTGTACTTGTCCAACCCATCTTTTCATTTAGAAAAATGCTAATTTTACAACCCAAGAATGGTTGTAATCTTACGACCTTGCATCCAAGGATGCCTAGGGTTTACTAACGTCTTTTTGGTTTTTAATAGTTGTAAGATTACAACTCATTTTGGGTTGCAAACTTAGCATTTCTTCTCTAGTATTTCTTGTTTGGTTTATAGGAGTTTAGAGGCACTCATTTATCCACAAAACAATAAAAAAGAGAAAAATATTCTCATCAGGGTTCTAATTTTCTTTTGCATTTTACAATATGTAGGAAATAGTTGTTTACCAACTTGCATACCAAATTATGGTGCCCAATGCAGCAATAGTGATCTAGGATCTAGGCTTTCCGTAACGGTCGGACTGCTCCAATCAACCCCTGTCAACCGTGTTGCATATGAAGGAGGGTCTGATGAGGTGCGTGTGTCGGCACGCTTCATACTGTGGTACGAAAATCCTTGTTATTGATATAGTAGAAGAAATATCCTACCTCTCTTGTTTTAATGAAGTGATTAGAGAATTTCTTGTTAGCCGCATAGTACACCTTAATTAATACCAAAACTAAAAAAATGAAAAGAGAAGATCATATTGATAGAGTAGAACTTGTTTGAAGTTACATATCACTTTACACTTAACCAGGCAAGTGCTTCATAAGGCTTACAATTGAGATTGATTCCAAATTTTCTAAGGCCATACTAATCATAGAAGTGGAAAGAGAATAGTATAACTCTCTCCAATGCCTAGTAAAACATAATACTACAACACATTAGGTTGAACATAAGAGAGCAGAAAGAAATGTCTTCTCTTCTCTCTCTCTCTCTCTCTCTCTCTCTCTCTCTGACACATACACACACACAACACCCTAAAGAAAGTAAGTGTTACACACCATAGAGGTTGGCGAGATCCCTGAGAACTGTCACTTTCAACTCTAGGAAGCATATATACTCCGCAGTCGTGCGAAGTAATGCCTCTACACCATTGTCGTTGTTCTTGGGGATGATCTTCTTGAGCTCCTGAAGTTTCCTTTGCACCAGCAGTTCGAAAGGTTTCTTCTTCTTTGCAAGAACCATTGCTTGAATTCTCCGCACTGAAACTGAAGGCCGTCGCCTCATCTCCAATTCCCTACTAAACATGAAAGAGTAGTGAATGAGAGAGATGGTAGAGAAAGGTGATATATAGGTATTTATAGGCATAAAGTCGTAAGTTATTTCACTTGGGCATGCGGCAAAAACTAGCATCTAAACTTGTAGGCTAAGGTGGAAATGCTGTGGTGGGTATACTTGGTGCTTTCATGGACCACTTGTTGTTAAGTCAGATATATATATATATATATATATAGAACTAGGTTGAATATCATCTTATTTGTACCAAGTGCTTGGTGCTGGACTCTAGGTTGAATATCATCTTATTTGTATAATTATATTTAAACATCCTTCTTTTATATATATATATAGAGCGAGAGAGAGTTCGGGTACTATACTATCGATAGTACCAAGCTCTTGGTACTATCGAGTTTTCTACCGTTAGATCTACCCTTTGATCATTTCCATCTGTTAATTTATACTATTCAACCAACCATCCCCTCAACTCTAGGGGACAACTATCATCCTAACTGTATATTCTTTTATTCAACGGTCGAAATCTCGATAACATCAAGCATTTGGTACTATCGATAGTATAGTAGTATAATTCTATATTATATATATATATTGAATATCATCTTATTTGTATAATTATATTTAAACATCCTTCTTTACCCTTTCAAACCAATTATCAGTGGATAGCTAAGTGAATACTGACGATTCAAACTTGGTAAATTAAGCCACCCAGGGAACTTAGATAGGGAACTGAAAAGGATGTNATTGTATTTATTTTCTAGCACCTCCGAAAAGGAATCTATGTGACACAAGATCAAAACTTCTAAACACAATATGAATGCCTTTGACTTTTCGATGCGTACATTAAGCGAAAACGAAGTATGTACCATGGTAACTTTCTCTTTCAAAAGAGAGAAAAAAAAAAAAAATCTTTTATTCCATGTGCTTGTGACTGTTGTGTTTATTATATTAAACTTGTAGAAGGTACAAGTAAACGTGACGTTTGTTTATTCGAAAAAACACTTCAATAAATTGGAAACAGTACATTGATATAACAGCTCTTTATCTATATAAAACCTTTCAAAGCGGATAAAAAGAGTTGTGTAAATTTTTCTCATTGAAAATTTTAACATTTGCTGAAGATTGTTTTCCATGTACCTTCTAAAGTTATGGCATGTGATGCGACATATAGATCTATTTGTTTATAATAGAGCAATGATTTTTCATGTCCTATGTACCTGCTCATTAACTTGTCTTAGTTTTTAATTTGTTTCTATCTCATGAATCCTAAATCCCCATCTAATTCACTGTTAATGTGCTGAATTTGCTCTAAATTAAACTTGTTTGCCTCATCATTAATTTTTGATGGAAAATATTATCACTGGTTGCAGTGATTAAAACGCTTCTTTGACTTGCTCTCCATCATTGGGTTTGTATAGTTGGCTAAAATATTATGACCATTCTAATTCACTCATCTTTATCTATTGTTGATTACTTTTATCTTCGACCGAATGTGCTCTTCTTCTTGTTCAAAAATACTTTTGCGTGATTAGAATAGCTAATTCTTTCTTATTGTCTGCATGTAAAATGCACAATTTACTCGACCTAACCTGCTTGAGAGATCCGGGTATAAGCGTAGTAGAGGGTCAAGTTCCTGACTCTTAATTATTATTATTTTTTTCTTTAAAAAGAGGTTCATCTTGGTTTTGGAAGGTCGATTGCGACCAACTATAGGCCTCACACATTCAGGTAGGGCTGGCAAACGAGCGAGCCGGCTCGCGTTCGACTCGTGTTCGGCTCGATATTCGGCTCGCTCGAGCTCGACTCGAAATTAAATGAGCCGAGCTTGAACAAAATAAAAGGCTCGAAATTCATTTCAAGCCGAGCTTGAGTATTACTCGGCTCGTTCGAATTAGGCTCGAAAAACTCGAAAAGCTCTAATATATATATATATATATATATATATATATAGGCTGGGACTACTATACTCTTATGAGTATAGACCTCCTTGTACTCATAAAGTTTTAACCGTTGATTGATGGGATGTGTGGTTAGGATGATAGTGGTCCCAACTTAGAATGATAGTGGTCCCCTATGGTTGAGTGGGTAGTTGGTTAAATAGTATGAAATCTAACGGATGAAAATGATTAATGGAATAAATCTAAGGGTCGAAACTTATGAGTATAAAGGAGCCAATACTCATAAAAGTATAGCAGCAGGACTCATATATATATATATATATAATATATAATATATATAATATATATATATATATATATATATATATATATATATATATTAATTAATATAGGCTTTTAATTTAATTTGGGCTATTATATGGCCCATAAAATAAACCCAACAAGTACAATCGTACAATTGAGCCCAACTCTAAATTTACATAACACACTTTCTCTTTCAGACTTTCACTGTTGCACATAATCCTAAAACATGATAATATTTAAATTTCCAAATCCCTCCTTTTTTTCCCCTCTCTCTCTCTCTCTCTCTCTCTCTCTCTCTCAGATCCTCATCTAGTCAGGAAGTTATCCTAGCTCACATTTTTTATAATTATTTTGTATTTTGAACTATTGGACATGTTGTATCAAACTGTAGGTAATGTTCTATAAAAATTAAACTATTGATTATATAATGTCGAGAATTTCAATCGGCTCGTTTAGAGCTCGAGCTCGGCTCAACTCGAAATTAGGCTCGCTCGAGCTCGGCTCGAATTAATTTCAAGCCGAGCTTGAGCCTAGATTTAGGCTCGAAATTAATTTCAAGCCGAATTTGAGCTGACATAAGCTCGCTCGAGCTCGGCTCGTTTCCACCCCTACATTCAGGTGAAGAGAATGGTGGATATGAACATGGGTTATCTCTGAGACACCGCTTTCATAAAGACCGACAAAACAAATCCTGTTAGAACAAGGTTTGTATTAATTGTCTCTTACTATTACATCTTTATCCTTCATTGATCGACGGTTAAGATTTTTTTTTATTTTTTTATAAAATAAAGTATCGAGTCATTTCTCTCTAAATATTATTTCTCTAAATATTATTATTATTATAAAATGAGCTAAGGCCTATGTGCATTGTTGTTTTCGCCATTATCTAGTAACTTGAACCAAATTTTTAATAGTGTGATACACATTGGCCAGTAAATGTAGCGAAACAGCTAAGGTTTTAAGCAATTATAAAGTTTGATTGAATATATTTAGTCCTACAAAGTAGGGGTGCATATTTGGTGTGACTCTATAATGTGTAGGAGGATTCTGCACGCCGGATAGTCTGAATTGTCACTCACTAGATCGGAGTAGGATTATTTAGTACAGGCAATGTTAATTAATGAGCGGTGAGATTGTTCCATTTATAGAATGTTGGAGATACTGCACTCTTATTAGGCAGTGTTTAGGTCGGAAACAAGAGAAGAATAAGTCCTTGTTCCCCTCTTTGTTTCCAGACGAAAATTTTCGCATGCGAGACTAAGATTTCTGAAATAAGTTGGTATAAAACTAGAACTGCTGTTCCTTCTCTTTTTTGAAACTAAGCTCGTTCTCAAGTGGGAATAACATTAATTAAAACTTAAATTTAATTTTAATTATTATGATATTAAATTATTAGCTAATTTAATTAATATATTTAAATTATTATCCATGGCTTAAATAATAAAGTAATTAATTAATTTATTATTTATAATTAATAATTAATTAGCTAATTAATTATTAATAATTTAATATGTTTATATTTAAGCTAATAGTTATAGTGATCAGCCGTTAATATTTTTATTAATCTAATTAATTTTTTTTACTAGTTATCGAACTAAAATAATTTACTAACTAGTTAAAAAGTTAAATTATTTTTTTATATTTATTTAATTAATTAATATATATTTATTATTTTATACAATATTCATAGCTAATAAATTCATTAATTTATTAAATTAATAAATTATTGTTTAAGTAATATTTTGATGTTAGTTAATAAGATAAAATAATTTTAATTTAAAATTATAAATCTTATTCTTTTTTATCCAATTTAACTATCGAAGATTTCAAATACTATTTATCTTATTTTTAGAAACAATTCAATTTTCATCCAAATATAAAATTAGCTAGTGTTTGCTTATATCTAAGTTTTATATTCATCTCTAAAATAAATAATTTTTACTTAATCTGAATCAAATAGAGTCTTATAAAATAGCATTTTGTGTGTGCGCAGGAGAGAGAGAGAGAGAGAGAGAGAGAGAGAGAGAGAGAGAATGAATCGTGATGAATGGGGAGATGAATGGGGAGTAGGCCCTACATGTTAATGTATCTAAGTTAGTCCAAGAGGGCCACAACTACTGTAGCTTTGGTGTGTCATTCGCGTTCGATCAGTAAGATCACCGAGACAAGGCGCACATGCACGTCCCAATCTCCCCGTGGGAGTGCATTAAATCTCCTGCACGTGCACCCCCGTGGGACCCACGGGCTTTAAGCCCTAGGAATGACTCATTCTAGAGGGGTGGGGGAGAGAGAGAGAGAGAGAGAGAGAGAGAGAGAGAGAGAGAGAGAGAGAGAGAGAGAGAGAGAGAGAGAGTACTCACTAATAAGAGGCATAGGACTAGGTTTCAACTCAAACAGTAACTTTGTTAGAGAAACCAATTATTGGTGTGGTATGGAGAGAGAACATTGACCATGATTCATCTTCTCTCTTCTCAGAAAGAAATATTAGAAAATGGGGGGAAATAATTGCGTGTGAGATTGCTTATTTCTTCACATGACAAATGACCTACTGCAGGACTGTAGATTGTTAGTATTAACCAATTATTTTAAAAACACGTGTCGATAGGACGTATCCTCCGCACTTAATGCTCAACTACAATATTTACGAATTTCGATCTGACTTAACCTATCTGAATGTTAGGTTTATTGTTGGGTCACTTGCCGTTAGATTTTTTGTGAATCGCAGTAGGCTCATCCAACTCAACTTATTACTTTCTTAGTCCTATTGGCATGGAGTAAAAAATTGAATCATTTTAGCCTAATAATAAATAAATAGCCAACATGGACTACTGGAGCTTCTTAGGAACTTAATTTGCGTCCCACTTTAAAACCCTAATTAACCATTGATGTTTGATGAGATGTTGTTTGAGTAGTGCTTTTTGGTCCAGAAGAAACAGTAGATTATGTTTATAGCGAATCAAAAATGTCAAAATGCTGCTCACACTACAACAAAATATCTTTTAGACGGAGACGACGCTCTATTCTACCATCTTCAATATTTGGCATGTGCCGACGTCATATTTACACGCCATCGATAAACATATTTTTATCAAATACTGATAAAAAATTTTTGACGCTATATTAAAGCATCGGTATATTTATCCTAACATATTTACTTAACGATTTTTTGCTCGACACTTTTATTAGTGTCGGGGTTTTTCTTGCGGGCGTTTTAAAGCGTCGCTAGTTATTATTTAAAGTATTTTTAAAGTGTAAGATTTGTTGTAATGTTAGGGCTAGTTTGGGAGGTTGATGTTGCTTGCTTGCATCTAAGATATGTTTTAGAGGCTTTGAAGAATTGAGTAAGCATCCGACTTATGCTCCAGCTTCCTTCAGAATATTGGATGCTTCTTTGATGGCTTGATGCAGCCACCTACCATGCTATAGTATAGGAATGTAAAAGCTCATAAAATACTTATCAAAATTTTCAATCCTTTAGAAATATGAAAAATGGGGGGTTTGATTTTTCACTTTAAAATTATACCTTAAAGAGTATTATTTCTACTTCCTATTACAGCTGAATCGTCTGTTTTTTTTTTTTTTTCTCTTTTTTTTTGGCTTTTGCAAACACTTTACTGGAGCAACTTTTCACCCAAATCAAAAATACAAGCGAGGCAAAACATATACATATACTTTCGAGTGGGTTGAAGATCCCCCCTTTATTGCAGTTATTACACTAGGAAATAACAACATTTATCTAACATAAAATATTAAAATACCGTTTTATGATAGTTTAAAACTTTTGAAGAGTAAAAGTTGTTTCACATAATTAACTGCATTCAATATTAAAAAACTACTATTATATATATATATATATAGAGAGAGAGAGAGAGAGAGAGAGAGAGAGGGGTCTAGCGTGCTATTCGGAGCACGGAGCTATGGAGGTCTTCGTGCTCCTAAGCCATTTTCGATGATAAACTTTCAAATCGACGACCGGCTCTGTTAGATTTAATCTACCATATTTGAAGTATTTAGAAAATAAATTTTATGATTTTTCGATATCATTTATTTAGCGATAGAAAATAAATTTTATGATTTTTCGATATCATTTATTTATCTATCATATTTGAAGTATTAAAATTTTCGATCAAAGATTTTGATCTTGCAGTAAATAGTAAAAATAAAATTTCTATCAAAATTTCATCTGATTTGAATATTTCTACACTGTTAAACTAGCAATGTTAAACTAGCAAACGATATTTATCAATCATTAAAATTTTTTGATTTTGAGCCCTTTCGATCGCTAGGTAAATGATATCGAAAAATCGTAAAATTTATTTTTTAGACACTTCAAATATGCTAGATCAAGTCTAAAGAAGTTGATCGTCGATTTGAAAGTTCCATCATCGAAAGCAGTTTAGGAACACGAAAGTCTCTGTGCTTCTAATAGCACACAAGACTTTCTCTCTCTCTCTCTCTCTCTCTCTCTCTCTCTCTCTCTCTCTCTCTCTCTATATATATATATATATATATATATATATATATATATATATATCAAACAAGAAAATTTCTTCAAGATACATCTTATGTCACATAATTGTAACAAAAAAAAAAAAGAAAAAAGAAAAAAAGAAAAACCTATCATGTGAGGAAACATTGAAGGTTGTTAGAGCGCACGAGTTGTCTACATAATTGATAGTTCTCTTCTAGTTAATACAGTACCATGCGTATGTAGACGATCGTTATTAGAGGAAGGGCAAATCAAATCACACTATGCAATGCATGGATGATTCAACGACGTGTCAATCCCATCTCCATCCAAAGCAACCATTGTTCACATATCCCTTCATGTCACGTCCAATCCTCTTCGTGGAAACAACTGCTCCTACGTACAGTCCACCTAACTATTGTGATCCATTGTTGAATTCTCTCCATACATTTGTGTACGGGATAAGCTCCTCCTCCTCCTCCTCCTCCTCCAGCACTAGCCTCCAAACTTTCAGCCATGTTTCTTTTTTGTCATCCAACTTTTTTCACTTTTGCAGATTCGACGAGAAATGTGATTTATAAACTTTTAAAAGAGTTTTTGCTTGAGACTCTGTTTTGGATGTCGGGACAAAATATTCGAATGACGATATATTCAGCATGAAGATTCTTTTGTGTTAATTAGAAAAACTAAAGTTTTTTTTTTTTTTTTTTGCGAGAGAAAGGTAGCACTCTACCTGCTTCATTCATTTAGCAAATGAATTTAGAGGCAACGCAGCCTCAGAAAACATAGAAGGCAACCAAAACAAAAAAAACCAAATAGAAACTAAAATAAAAAAATTACAGAAAATTGATACTTGTACTCCTTACTCAAAATCAAGGCACTAAGAGCTGCAAAACTCAGTCCATTCTCTACTCATGTCCCGTATCCGTCTAATAGTCAAAAAAGTGTCAAATGATTGGCTCCTAAAAATAATATTATTTCTTTTCCGTCAGATCATGCACCAACAGGTTACGATTCTGATTAGATCCCTCGCAGCTGCCCCTTGGCGGCGGTTCCCAGCCAGAAGCTCCCAAACACTCCTGACCTCCATCCCCGGCCCTGGAATGTGCCTATCTTCTAGGATATTGTACATGAAAAATCTGCTGATTATGCATCCAACTAGCAGGTGATCAACAGTCTCTAAATCGTTACCGCACATCACGCACTGTTGATTCCCAGAGCAGCCTCTTTTGAGTAAGTTGTCAATTGTAGGAAGGTGCCTCTTTAAAAAAAAAAAAGAAAAAAAAAAGAAAACTAAAGTTTTCTTGAGTATTAATTTGACATATGAGGAGTGAGTGTGCTCAAAACTCAAATGTCTAGAAATGAATATTCTATTCAGACTTCAAGTCAATTTTTTAGATTAAATAAATTATTTTATATGTAAAATAGAGTTGAGCTGGAATACTATCGGTAGCAAACGGACTCCGTTGCCACCCATTTGTTTTCGATGATGGAGCCTCCAAATCGACGATCGGCACCGTTGAAAATGATCTATATCACTTGAAGTATCTCGAAATCAAATTTCATATTTTTCCGATATTGTTTTCTTGTCCATCAAGTGGGCGTAAAAATGAATGGCTGAAAATGAATATCCTCTAAAAAGTGATGATATAAATTTTGTAATCATGATCGAGAGTATAGATCTTGTTCTAAATAGTTTAAAGAATTTTCTAACCAAAATTCAATTGATTTGGATAGTTTTACACAGTTAAATAAGAAAACCCCTCATATCAACCATTAAAATTACTAATTTTGAAACCCTTTGATCATTAGGTAAATAATGTCGAAAAGATTTGAATTTTAATTTCTAAATACTTCAAGTGATATAGATCATATTCAACGATGCCGATCGTCGATTTGAAAGCTGCATCATCGAAAACAAATAGGTGGCAACGGAGCCCGTTTGCTACCGATAGCATTGCAGCTCAACTCATGTAAAATATATTGTTTTTTGATAACTTATTCCGGCTTCCAATAACATGGCTTTAGAGTTTGATTTATTCACAAAAAAAAAAGAGTACCACTACAGGTATCTTATAATATTGTTCTTATATATCATTGATAGAATTGATACATTGGCATTTATAATATGAAGAGTTTTGATTGATTCATGAACATACACCTAAAAGTGTCATACTTTTGTGTCAATACATACACAAAAGAACACTACTATAAGCGCCTCGTTATATTATCTTTATGTGTTATTAATGCAATTGATGCAACGGCGTCTATTATGTGAAGCCTTTTTTTTTTTGTTGAGAGAGATAGATAGCACGCTATCCGTTTCGTTTATTTCATTTAGAAATAAACTTAGCTAAAAATGTGAATCAATTAGGATTCGAACTTGAGTCTCGGATATCAATCACCATGCCCTTTACCACTTGCGCTAGGGACGGTCCTTAAAGTGTCATATTGTTGTGCTAATACATTAAAACCTTATAGGAACAACACTGTGGGGGAGTGCAAAGCATTTCCCTGCGTATATGGAATTTATGTTACAATTTTTTTCAATATTGGCTCCATTATGATAGGAAAAATCTTTTAATTGGTTAACATATACAGGCATTTTTCAAAGTGCCATAATAGTTTTCCATATATGCAAAGCATGCTTGTGAAAAATTGTGGGTTGATAACAACATTAATTATACCATTTTTGATATGTGTCTCTCTCCAAACTAAGAAAACCCCAAGCGACATTTTGTACTCTTTATACACCACTGATGAGTCGTATTATAATGTGTCAGTATGTAGGCGGGATTTTAAAACTATTTTTCAATTCAAAAATTATATAAAAATACTGACTTATCAATAATATTTAATTAATAAAAATTAATTTATACTTTCGTTGCATTATTTGTTAATCGCATCACTTAAAAGAGGTAACACATAGCTCAACTATTTTTATAAATATTTTTCCCACCCATCAAGTAGTTCACATGATACAGAATTGTTTTAAAATTAACACAAAACTATATATTTTAATTACTCTCTTTGTAAAAGGGCAAAGTGCATTTAGTTGTATCTTATTAATTTGACACATTATTCTGTGATGATACACTTTAAATTATCATAATACTGTTTGATTGTTCTGTTTCAAATGGGTATGTCTGCAACGCTATCAAATGAAAAATTGACATGAATGTAGTACATGGTCACTTGTGATGTCACTTTCTAGGTACTTTTTTTAGTAATTAATCTAAATTATAAAAAAAAAATGCTATGAGCAATGCCACCTGTGTACACATTTAAAGGTGTAAATTGTGAATGTAAGCGTTAAACAACTATTCCAATATATATATATATATATATATATATATATATATATAGAGTTGAGCTGGAATACTATTAGTAGCAAACGGGCTCCGTTGCCACCCATTTGTTTTCGATGATGGAGCCTCCAAATCGACGATCGGCACCGTTGAAAATGATCTATACCACTTGAAGTATCTAGAAATCAAATTTCATACTTTTCCCATATTGTTTTCTTGTCCATCAAGTGGGCATAAAAATGAATGGCTGAAAATGAATATTCTCTGAAAAATGATGATAAAAATTTTGTAATCTTGATCAAGAGTATAGATCTTATTCTAAATAGTTTAAAGAATTTTCTAACCAAAATTCAATTGATTTGGATAGCTTTACACCGTTAAACGAGAAAATCCCTCATATCAACCATTAAAATTACTAATTTTGAAATCCTTTGATCATTAGGTAAATGATGTCGAAAAGATTTGAAATTTGATTTCTAGATACTTCAAGTGATATAGATCATGTTCAACGGTGCCGATCGTCAATTTGAAAGCTCCATCATCGAAAACAAATGGGTGGCAACGGAACTCGTTTGCTACCGATAGCATTCCAGCTCAACTCTATATATATATATATATATGGTGATAGGAAGGCCGTACTCATCACACAGAAAGGATCAACTAGCGTGTTTACGGACTTCGACATGACAATATATATGGACGTTAGATTTATTGTTAGATCTTTTATTGTTAATTAAGTTTGGATTGTAGTATTACTTAATTTATTGGACTTATCCGCTTAAGTTATTAATTTTCTTAGGCCTAATATCACAGGACAGTAAGTTGGACATATTTTAGCCAATAATAAATAGCCAACGTAAATCTTCGACAAGATTCATCCGAATATTACTATTTTATACCTATAAGCAGGTGTGCAAGTGGTTTCTTTCAAAAGCTATTAATTACTTACCATAATGTGAGTTCTTTTCTTTTTGGGGTAAACTTTAATTTGCCCTCCGGAAATCAACACATTTTTTTTTTTTTGTCATTATGTGATTTAAAAAATTATACTTAATTATTTTATGATTTTATTTTTATATCATCCTAATAAACATAGTTAAATAGGATAATAAAGTGACACATCCTGCAAACAACAATGTATAAAATATAGATTATAGAATAGAAAAATATTACATTGTACTTCTATGTGATTTTTAAAAAGTATCATTTTATTATCCTAGTTAGCTCTATTTAATGATAGATATTTAGCATGAAACAAAAATAAAATTATGAAAAATTTAGTGTAGCTTTTTGAAATGTAGGATGATATAACAAAATTTGAAATTATAGGAGGCCAAATTGAAAAATACCCTTTTTTTTAAATTGAGGGGTGTTAGATCTACAATCCTTTATGGATTGTAATTCTAAAACTTGGCCCATCTAAAAGTCAAGTTCACATTATTATTATTATTATTATTATTATTATTATTATTATTTACTAAAAGCTAAAGAGGATTAATTTTCAATGCTGTTGAATGAGGAGTTGTAAAGATTACGAGCCCTCATTGGTTGTCGGCATATCATTTCCTTTTTCCATTATCATGTAATATTCTTATGTGATTTGAACATACCGTTCGAATAAGAACATAAGAGAATGGGATCATTGTACTTGTCATTGTAGCTGGGCATATATGTTGTAATAGAATAGAATTGGATCATTGCACTTGTCATTGAGCTCCTATGCTTTTAAAAGTACCAAGTTATTGGTGCTTGTAGGTTTTCATTCCTTAGATTAAAAGATATATGGTTATGATGATAATGGTCCGCTAAGGTTGAGTAGGTGGTTGGTTGAATAGTATGATCCAACAGTTGAAAACGGTCGAAAGGATAAATCTAACGGCGAAAAACTTACAAGTACTTAGTACTTTGTGTTTTTAAAAGTAACATAGCTGGACTCTTTCTCTCTCTCTCTATAGCTAAGATAGGGTCAATTAATTTTATATTAAACCTGATTTAACTGTTGTGCATGTCATTTCTAATCCATTGATTGTGTTGTGACAACACATGTGAGACCAATGAAATTGATAAGCCTTTGGAGATGGTAATGGGTCACTTTGGTATGTTTTCCTTTTTGTAACCATGTTGTACTATTCATAGCTAGGATATGTAGGATAAGCTAATGTTTAAAGATGGCAACTCTTCAGGGGATATTTTCTACAAGAGTTTTGACTTAGAATAAATAATTATATGAAAGGTTTATACTACTTAGTTTAAGTTTTATCAATTTTACGTGTCTTTCAAAAAATAACTGTCATATTAAATATATATAGAATTGTATATAATGTGAGGGTTTCTACATTACTCCCTGTGTTGTCATGATATTGTGAATTGCGCGCCCTTGAACTTTCCAATCGAACAAAATACATGTTTCGCAACTAATTAGGTGATAAAATTGATAACATTTTTAGAATTTTGAGCAATGCTGTATGTACACCTATAATTATGGTATAAATTTTACATCCTAACTATCCAAAGACTATTATCTACTCACTAATCTCGTCAACCTTCTTTTTTTATACTACATATTCAGAAAAAATTAATTTTTTTAAGGGTGGGTGTAATATTTACACTTTATACATAGGGTGTACATGTAGTATCTTTCAAGCATTTCATGTGTCTATTATGTACCTCAATAGTTTCATATCAGATAGCATAGAAGAGTATGAGTCCTTACATATGAAAGGCACACAAAAACTAATAACTAAGTTTTAAGTATTTTGTGCCTAACGAATTATTAATGTTAATAGGCGAGTCATTATAGTTGGTATCAGAGTTGGTCACTGGTCAGAAGTGTGAGCTAATATTCACATCGTTTGATAATCTTCGGCTATGTATGTAATTAGACTAACGTGCTTATTTGTAACATACACATTAGAACTAAAATCACCGGTCCAGAATATTTAAATCCGGTTATTAGTGCTACTGAGTTCGACCGTTACACCTATCAGCATAAAAAGCCAAATGTACACCCTACATACATTGTCCACAGAGAGCATTTTTCAAACATTTTATGTACCTGTCACATGAAGAGCCAAATTGTTAAGGCCCACAAAAAGTTGTTTCTAATTTCTCTGTTAGGTATAAATATAGCTTAGGCCCCTCAAGCACTAGTCTAACCCACCTAGATCCATTGTGATAATTGGTATCTCAAAAAGTTATGCCGCAAATGTACTCGCTAACCAGAAGTTAGATATTTGACAAACAAAAAAAATCTACAGTTTTTAAATCGACTAATGAACTTCAAATATTGAAACTCTAATTCAAAATTTTGGTCTCCAATAACTCCAAATTATTTTTCCATATATCAAGCCTATTGAGCCAAAAATTATTTTCCAAAAGTTATGATGCCATAATCATCCAATTGAATGAACAAACAATAAAAATTTTCCAAAAAAAGTTATTATTATTGTTATTATTATTATTTTTCAGCTTTGCTTGAGAGACCTAGTTGCCTCACATATGTAGCTAAATTTATTATGATCGATGAATGAGGCAGGTAGCATGCTATCTTATTCTCAAAAACAAAAAAAAAAAAAAAAATATTGCCAGGTTAATAAGTTAAAAATAGAAAAAAAAAAAAAGAAAGAAAAAAGCTTGGAACATATTTTCAGTTTCATCATTGAATAATAATAATGACCAATAATTAGGGCATATTTCCTGGTCAACTTTCCCCAAATTATAAACCTTTTTTTCCCCATATATATAACATGAATTAATTCTTGGGAAAATTCCATAACACCATATAAATAACCACTTAAATTTTCTAATTCCATTGCTAGCTGTGTTAAGAAAGTGGCTCCCCAACATCTCCTCCCAACAATAACAAGCATAGCACACCAAGATACCAACCATAACAATTAATTTAATGATTAAGATGAGTTATATATATTCCAACAATTCTCATTTGATTAAGATGAGTTATATTCTCCTAATATTTGCACACCATGAACACACAAATAAACCATAAATTTAATGATCTCCCTCTCATACATAAAAGCATCCACATTTTGAATGTGAATAGCTTTTAATTCCATTCAAAGATGCAGCAATACTCCATCAACACTAATGAGATTAATTTATGAGGACCATGAAGGCCCTCTTTACTCACGTAATTTTTTTTTTTTTTTTTTTTTTATTTATTGGGATCTTATTTGATAGTGATGATTATTTTTCTCATTGTATTAAAAAAAAAAAAAACACACACACACACACACACACAATTGCCACTAAAGAATCCTTCGAGTCGATCGGTGTCCTTTCGAATGCGCGGTGCACGTCTGCAGTTCGAATCTTTCGGCCGACCGTAGAGGATTGTTCGATGATACTGATAGAAGAGGCGGTCGCTGCGTTCCAAAGTAATGCGAGAGGTTCTTCGTCAGTGAGTGAACTGATAAAGTAGTCCACATTGTGCCGATTCGTATTGTTGACATATGGTGTGTCCACATTGGCGGGTAAAATGAGCAACCCGATCCGATTCCGGTTCCCGGATACGTTGGCTATCCGGTTTGTAAGTTTCCGCTGCTTATTATTTCCAACACGTTTGAATNGACGATCCAAAAAGGCTTGTAAAATGAGCAACCCGATCCGATTCCGGTTCCCGGATACGTTGGCTATCCGGTTTGTAAGTTTCCGCTGCTTATTATTTCCAACACGTTTGAATCGAAATAACTATATATCATTGGAACAAATAGAAGCAATGAGAATCTGCTAGTTTGCAGAAGAGCAACGAGAGGTTGGAGATCGACGTTGGCGATGAGAAGTCAATGCAGCAGCGGAAGTTCGACGATCTGACAGTAAAAGAGATCTGAAAAACTCAAGAACTCCGATGATAGGCTCCGTTGAATTGACACGAATTTTTTTTTTTTCGTTTCTGCAGTCATGGATATGGCTTCAGAATGCAATTCATCCAGAATCGGAGGATGATCATGGACTAAGTAAGGAATCGGTACGGTGCGAATACAAACGAGCGGTTGATCATAGTTCCTTGTTGATGTTCATTGTTGTTTGTCATGAAATCTTATACAACAATTTATATAGGATTTGAAATTTTAACAACTTCAAATGCATCTCAGGGCCACAGCAAGAACAAGTTCGCGCTGTTATATATAGATTAGCTCTAATCAACTTCATTTACAACACACTGAATCAAAGTTTGCTCTGTTACACAATTAGAATTACAAAGATCTATTTTCAACAAAAAAAATGTGTAAGCAAGAACATTTAATGAACGCGATAAGCAAATGTGCACAATGTCGAGCTTATAAATCAGTAGTTACTAAAAAAAAGAAGGGTATTTCTCGCAGATCTCTCGACGGATTAAGCCTTCGAAAGGGATCAATCTGAAGAAGTGGGTGAAGGAAAAGAAGCAAAGAAGAAAAGAGGAGGAGAGGCTGCAGAAAGCCGAGGTGTACGCAGCTGTATCTATTGCAGAACTTGCTGCAGCACTTGCAGCTATAGCAGCAGAGAATACCGAAGCGAGCGAAACGGCTTCTCTGACAGAAACAGCTGTGGCTTCTGCTGCTGCACTAGTCACAGCACATTGCGGCCGAGTAGCAGAAGCCATCGGAGCAAAGCGGGAACAGCCTTCTGCTTTAAATGCTGCCATGGCTTCCACCGACACGAACAGCATCATTACACTCACTGCTGCAGCAGTAACATGTATTTTCCTCATTCTCTCATTATCCTCGAACACTACGTGTGCCTGTTTGGCCAAGCTTCTGGAGCATCTTCGCAACATCAAGAAGCAAAAGTTGGCGAACAAAAAGTCAAGAGCTTTTGCTGTCGCGATAAGCTGAAATGAGTTTCTTTTATCACCAAAAGTGGAAGCTGTACTTTAAAGCTTCTCTTTTTGCGTCAACGTAACCATCTAATGCTTCTCCAAACAGCTCTACAGAAGCTCAAGTTGCGCCAAGCAGGTGCCACGCATATGACGCTTCTTCATAATGCCTAAAAGAGGTCTATAAGTAAGACTTACTAAAAACGACTCTCTCCGGATGTTTCAGCATTGAGAGGTGCACAAACACTAAGAGGAAGGCCGGGTTACGGCACGAGGATAAAATGGAGTGCACCAAGCTTTTTATGCGATGAGTTCGACTTCAACTTCGGAAGGTGTAGAGCATCACTAGCGAAGGGCGATGAGATCCTCGTGGCGACGCCGGACGGTAACTATAATAGAAATCTTGCTAGCAAAAGCCTTTGATGAAACAACATGACCATACAAATATGTATATCATGCATTCATGCTGTACTTCTCAGGCAAATGCCGATTACGATCAGTCTCGGCTATCCTAAACAAAGATGGCAAGATTGTTCTGAAGATCAAGAAGGCCAACATGTTGACGGCCTTTTCGAGTAAAACAAAAAGCAAGCCAAAAGTTTCTACATTACAAGTTCCTCCATTTCGTGTTCGCGAAAACAAAGTTTCATCTGATTACTGAACAACTGCAGGTATCATTTACGACGTGCGCACGAGCCCGTCAGAAACGCCTCATACCGAAAAGGATGCATCCTATTTCATCGAAATTACGACGAACAAGGGAAGGATCGAGCTCAAGGCGCCAAACTATGAATTGCACAAGAAATGGGTCACCACCATGAACCACATGCTAATGCTTTCTAAAACTTTCCGTAAGTATGAAACATAATTCAATTTGTGAAACAACCGTTGTACTCTAAAAGCTTAAGCCGTTAGAGAACAATGTTTTAAATATTTTTCTCTGATACCATGTGAAACAACCGTTGTACTCTAAAAGCTTAAACTGTTAGAGAACAGTGTTTTAAACATTTTTATATTTAACACAATTTGTGAAATTGTTCTAACATGTTCTTTTGTATTTGTCACAAAATTATTAAGGTGTGAACATGATTTGTTTCTTACTGATTTATGAGCATGGTGTCCATTTTAAGCCACTTATTCTTGAGAATTATATTAGCTTGTGGTGTCTCTACCATTTTTTTTATTTTGTCTCTCCAATCTCTAGGAGCAATGTTACATATACCTGCATTCTATTTTGGGTGTATATCTTACACCTTATCTATCCAATGGATGAGATATTTTCACCAGCAACTTGATGTGACCGGTAGTTAACACCCCACCCATTGGATGGGTATATAAGATGTAACTTATACACCCTGGATGGAGTGTACAAGTAGTATTTTCCATTCTCTATATATTCCGCATCAAAAACATGTTATTTATCCAATAATGAGAGTAAAAAAAAAAAAAAAGGTTATAGTATTGAATATAAATATTAAAAATATTGTTCTTTGACGGCTTAAACTTTTGAAGAAAAGCGGTCATTTTAAATTATATAACAAATGTCGAGGAACATTTAATTTTCTCCCATTTAACTTAAGTACACTCTGATTTTTCAAGGGTCGGGTCCAATCCAGTCCATTTTATTGGGCCGGGCTATTGGATCGGGTTCAAAGAGGCCGGGTATAATGACATTGGCAGGGTCCAAATTTTAGTTATTTTGGTTGATTCATCCCAAATGTAAGATTGTTCCATTCGAACTAGCTCGGTCACTTTGGACCGAACCAATCATTGTTGAATATAGGCTCTTCCAAACGGTTCAAATTCTCTACATGTTTTTTTTTCTTTCTTTGCTTAAACCAAGCCGGATTTTTCTCTTTTTTTGCTTGAACCGAATCGAGTCAGACCTCTGCATTGGACTGCACTGTTCCTCTCCTACTTACTTCGGCTGTTAGCTTCCTTCATCAGCAGGATAATTATCCCATCCTTTATCGTTGCTTCTTCCATCGCTATTTCCTTTTTTTTGTCGTCGTTTTCTTTTTTTTTCTAATTATCTACCGGTTGCATTACACGAATTACTGCACTAGTGTACATAATAACAATAGATTAAACCGTCTCACCATCAAAATGGTTCCTTTTTTTCTGTAAAGAATGGTGAAATAACAACACTTAATTTCTTTTTAACTGTTCATAAGCCTCTTAATGTAATGAAAATAAAGGATAAAAATCTAAATTGATAGCTATTAAAAACCTCAAAAAAGGAGACAGAGATTAATTAACAATGCTTGATTTTATTTCTTCAAGATTTATAATATTAGTTTAGTATTATAAGGCCCTTAAATTGCCTCCATTTGACAATGCACCCTCAAAAAAAAAAAAAAAAGAGGCACACCAATTTTTAAAAGGTGTTGTGTCTCTTTCCACAAAAAAAGGGCGAAGTTTGGCACATGTATTTATATGTGTGGACTATTTTGGCATGGATTGAGACCCCAACCTAAGTTCATAAATTAAACTTACTTTTTCTCTTTTTTTTTCAAAAAAAAAATTATTTTCTTATAATAACATAAAATAACCTCATAGGCTTCTAAAAGGCCACTTACCTTGCCGAATTCTTATGTAGTTGGGCATCTCTTTCGCCGACTTTTCGTCGCGTGTGACGGTGTGAGCGGCATCTCACTAAGACTCAGTTTGGGATGGCCGGCATATTAGTTATGTGCGATGAGAATGTACGATAAATGGGATATACTTTCTGCTGTTCAAAAATAGTTCGTTTGCTTCTATATGTAATAAAATAATGTTCAGTACATCGTAATGAGTTGGTTACGATATATTTTCTACAGTCTCACTGAAAGATAGAGAATCATATCTCTGCTTGCTCTTAATTCTGCCCCAACTTGATCTTCTTTGTCTACTACTGTTTTTTTTTTTTTTTTTTTTTTTTTTTTTTTGAGAGAGAGAGAGATAGATAGCACGCTACCCGCTTCTTTATTTCATTTAGAAATAAACTTAGCTAGAAATGTGAATCAACTAGGATTCGAACTTGGGTCTCGGATATCAATCACTAAGCCTTTTGCCACTTGCTCTAGGGACGGTCGGTCTTTGTCTACTAATTTTAAAAACACATCCAACCATATTTTACGGGTGTTGGTCTCAATTACTTGCAAACCCGCCAACCCGATCCAAAATTGAATGAAATTACTACAAAAAAAAAACAAATATTTAAACCGATCCGAAATCGACTAAGATTACTAAATGTAAGACCTAAACTATGACGAATCTTATGGTTCATCACCATTGTATTTTTTTTTTTTTAGAAATAGGTAGCACGCTACCCATTTCGTTCATTTCATTTAGAAATAAACTTAACTAGAAATGTGAATCAACTAGGATTCGAACTTGGGTCTTGGGTACCAACCACCAAGCCCTTTGCCACTTGCTCTAGGGACGGTCGGTAGCACCATTGTATTTATTGGAGTTACTGTTATATGGTAAAAGAGTATGAATCTTATCTGAATTGCTTATTTAAAAAAGTAGTGGAATTGAAAGAAATGAATTAAAAAAGTTTAAAACTCAAATACATTTTTAGGTGTCAAATATATTTTAGTATTTTTCTCTCTAGCTAGTTGTAGTAAGATTTATCCATTTGCCTTGCTTGTTTTCTCCAATGAGATATTAATTATATAGTTTGGGTCGGATTTGGATTACGTACTGCTAATTAAGTAATGTGTTTGGATTCAGTAAAATGATCCGGATCAGACCCGTTCTAATAATTATCTCCATTTACATGATCAGATCATTCATATATATACCATTGAAATCACATTAATACATTAAAAAAATAAATTTAATGGTGTGCTCTAAGAAATTAAGTTGTTATTATTACACATAATGCGAGAGTCAAATATGATCACTAAGCACAATAAAACTCATTTAAGTCAATGGAATCAAAATCCAAACCTCAAAAAATCATAACTCATGTATATAAATATATATATTTTTTAAAACCCCAATTCCAAAGATGTTGTGTTGTGATTAACTAAGGTCAAGCAAATTAATTACTATAACTCCTACTCCAACGTGTGGCTCCACATCCCTATATATATATATATATATATATATATTTATGACCTCAATATATGCATGATCAGAGGATTATATATATATCAAGCACGAGTCCTGGTGAAATTAAAACTTTGTTTAATTAATTTTGTTATTTACGTGGCTTTGGGTCCATGCAAGTGTATTTACACCTCTATCTCTCTATGCATATGGCTCCCCCATTTTGCTGGCACGAATATTGAGGTCCCCCGCAGCATGAAAACGTGAGCCTTCTCAATGTCAACCCACAACAATCCATGCATCATGCACCACCTCTCTCTCTCTCTCTCTCTCTCTCTCTCTCTCTCTCTCTCTCTCTCTCTCTCTCTCATAACCTTTTGTGGGTATTGTGAGTAGTTACTCATATGATGGAGTGTGTGTGTGTGTGTGTGTGAGAGAGAGAGAGAGAGAGATAGTTGTATACACTTTTATCTCTCTAAAGTGCCCAAAAAGATAGAACAAGAGAAGCCCATGATCATTGTGTTGTCTCCAATTTCCATGGTTAGTGGGTCAAAGAAATTAACCAAAAATGATATATTGATCAGAAGAAGCAAAAAATAAATCTAAAATAGGTAAAGGGGAAGCAAAAGAAAGACTATATACATTTTTAATCATATCGATCAACACCCTTTTTTTGAGAGAGATAGTAAGCTAGCTGCTTCATTTATTATTATTTCTCTTAAATAAACTTAACTAAAAATATGAAATAATTAGACTACGAACTTTGTACACTGGATACCAACTATAAACCCATGGCCTATATGACATTTATAATCGCCAAATTACGAAATACTCTAGGATCCTTTCTCAATCGAATCTCATCTCAGAAGCGACATCGACGTCGACGACTATTTGACACTGAATTTGAATCGATTGCCGAGCGAGCCGCGGAGCTGTAGTTTGTCTTATTTTATTTCTAGTGTATATGTACATGGTAGCATCTGCGGCTTTTATTTTGCACATAGTTATTCTACTGATATAAAACTTCCTCTTGGTGTTGCTTAAACTTATTTACAACATTTCACGAACCATTTGAGTAGTAGTTGTGTGAGAATGTAATCTCAATTTCATTAGTGAATCACTCTTCTTCTATTGATTTGCATTAAAAAATTAGTCTTCTTTTATGGTTAAATACAAAAACCAAGTCATATTCAAAGATGCATGACAAAAGCAAGATTAAATGTAGTACGTCATTACACCACATAAATAAAAAAAAGTACTAGTTAAAAATATCTAATCTCAACGATGATGACATGAGGCATAGTATGTGTCACAAATTTATAATGATATCAAACTAACCTAACGTTTTAATTTCCTTGTAATATTTCTTTTCTTACATATTATAAGTAGTAAAAAAAGATTATATGAACAATACTGAATACTATAATTGCACTTATCCCTTTTTTGACGATCAACACCGTCAACTATGATCTAAAGCATTTTAATTTTTCTGATACGAAATTTTGTGATTTTTTAATATTATTTAATTTTTTAATCATCAAGTGGCCTCAAAACTGACAATTTTAATGGCATATGTAGAGAACAATTCAAATCACAGAATCTTTTGATAGAAAATTCTTTTAACCATCTAGAATAAGATTTGTAACGTCAATTTATATATCCTCTATTTTTACAAGGGCGTTATGTAATTCTGACATTTCAATTTTTTGGCAAGTTGGTGACTTAGCAAGTGATTTTAAAAAATCGTAAAATTCAGTTCTTAGAATGTTCAAATACCATAGATTATATTTTTGGTGTCATTAGTTAAAATTGATGCTCCATCGCCGTAAATGTACTTATAACGTGATTGCCTTTGCGCTGCTAATAGCATTATAGCTCAACTTATAAAATATCACTTGGGGACAAACTCGCGATATATATAACTACATCTACTTTGGGTTAGGTAGTTTTGATTATTCGAGCGGTTATTTTTTAATTTTTATCCTTTATTTTTTTAGAACTATGTTATGATCCTCAATGTATATATCAAATTTCAATAAATTTGCCTAAGAACTTTTTCTTTGAAAAATAAAAAACATATATATAATCACCCCAAATTAAGAGTGAGAGAGACTACACATTGGAATAAGATTGTATACATAGGGAGGCAACACGCTACGTATATATTCTATGATTTTATCGTGTTGCATGAGAAGAGGAATTTAATGGGGCTTCGAGCTTGGTGCAAAAGCGCTTTTGGAAAGTCAAATACAAAGGAGAGAGAGAGAGAGAGAGAGATAGAGAATATAAGCTTTTTCATTTAAGATTTTAATTGTTTATTTATTTATTTGGTTAAGGGGGAGGTTGCATGTTAATTACTATGTTTAATTCACCTCCCATTTAACCAATATACTAATTAATTATTAATTTGTTGTCCCTCATAAATTTTAGTTGTAAAATATGTAAATATGTTCCTTCAAATGTTCAAAATTTATAAATTAATCCATCTTGGTCTGTTTACATATTTAAATTGATTTTTTTTTTTCCAATTTGCCTTTGCATAGTAAACGTGATCTAGGATATTTTCAATTTCAGATTTTATAATTTTTTCATATTATTTTTCCAGTCTTCAAATAGTTCAAAAATTAATATTATTTTATGGCTAATGCAAGACAAATTTGACGCTACTTAATCAATGAGCAAATAATATCGAAAAATTGAAAATTTTGGTTTCTAAAAATTTTGATTTTAATTTGGTAAAAATATATAGAATCTATCTAAACTATAGGTTATTTTAGTCAGTTATATAACTTTTCAAAATTTTGATCTTATTATCCAATCTTTCAATTTGTTTGATTTGAGCCCGTCAACAGTATTTTGACATTAAAATTTGAATGCGTCGCTTATCTATACAGCCTTCGTTAGTATTACTTCATGCAATTTCCGCAATTGAAAATTTATTGAAGTGACCAATTAGCTTAAATTTTAAGATCAAAATATCATTAACCAACTCAAATCAAATAAATTGAAAGGGTGGATATTAAAATCAAAATTCTAAATGATAGGATAGTTGATTCAAAATGATTTATAGTTCAGATTAGTTATGTATATTTTTATCTTAATTTTATTTTTTTTCTATTATTTATTATAGGTGTAGCAGCAAAGAATAGAAATGTCAACGGATTGGATTTGGGGCGGGTTTCCACAAATCTGAATCTGAGCCCCAACTCGACAACCAAACCCGAAATCCGAATCCAAAATAATTATTTTTCCTTATCATATTTTGAAACATATTATATTAAAAATCTAAAATTTTAAAATATAAATTTAAATATAAAATCATATATATATATATATATATATATATATATATATATATATATNCTCCTATATATATATATATATATATATATATATATATATATATATATAAAATCAATTCAGGTTATGGTGAGATTCGGGTTCGAATCGAGTGCAGACAAAATTATATCTGAATCCAAATTCATTAAAGTTTTGTATTCTACATCTGTATTTAAAATCATCCTCATTTAACATCAAATAAATCCGTCTCGTCGAGATTCCAATTCAAATAAAATATTTTTTTAAAGAGAAATGAAGCATGCATGCTATCTGTTTTATTTATCTTTTAAAAATAAATTTTGTTGAAAGTATAAAACAACTAAATTTTCAACTTAAAATTTTGAATACCAACTAATAAATTCTTTACCACTTACATTAGGAATGATGGGTGATTCAGATGAAATATTAGTTTTCTGTATCCATGGAGATCCCCATTTAAGGAATTGGATTTTTCCAGCTGGAAAAAAGTTCAATATTATTATTAATTATTATTATTATTATTATTATTATATCCCCGAGTGAGGCTACTATGCTATCGGAAGCACGGAGCCTTCCGTGCTTCCAGCTTGTTTTTGATGTTGCGACTTTCGAATCGTCGATCGGCTCCGTTAAACTTGATCTAGAGTATTTGAAGTACCTAGAAAATAAATTTTATTATTTTTCGATATCATTTGCCTAGTAATCGAATGGGCTCAAAATCAACGGCTGAAAATAAAAATCTTACAAAATATGATAATATGACATTAAAATTTTAAATCAAAGATATTGATTTTATTTTATATAGTATAAAGAATTTTCTATCAAAATTTCACGTGATTTGGATATTTCTACACCGTTAAACTTGCAAACGGGCTCACTACGGCCATTGAAATTTGTTGATTTTGAGCTCATTCGATCACTAGGCAAATGATATCGAAAAATAATAAAATTTATTTTCTAGGTACTTCAAATACTCTAGATCAAGTTTAACGGAGCCGATCGATGATTCGAAAATCGCAACATCGAAAACAAGCTGAAAGCACGAAAGGTTTAGTGCTTCCGATAGCATAGTAGCCTCACTCTTATATCCCCTACCCTTCTCCCTCCCTAATAGCACTCACTCAAGTCATTCATTTACTTCTCTTTACACACCCTCCTCCTGGCACCCCATTTATTTCTCCACCCATTAAGGATCTCACCTCCTCCTCCTCCTCACTTTGACCCCTCTCTCTCTCTCATAATTCAAATCTCTCAATCTCACACCTCCTCTCTTGTTCTACATCACCATCAACAAAAGCAGCATGCAGAAACCTTGGTAAAAAAAAAAAGAAGAGATTTTTAATTGAGTCCCCCTCATCTTCTCCAACTTCTCCCACCTTTATGCCTTGTTCAACACCAAACCATGAATCGGCTCTCTCATGAAGCCATCAAAAGATCCAACTTTTCCTCTCCCCCTACTCATCCCCCACCTGCTACTGCTACTGCTACTGCTACTCCTCCTCCTCCTCTCTACGACAACACCAATTTCCAGAACAAGATCAGCCCCAGCATCCTCCTAATCATCGTGATCCTTGCCGTCATCTTCTTCATCTCCGGTCTCCTCCACCTGCTCGTCAGATACCTGCTGCGGCCCCCATCCCGCGACCCAGACGAGCTCGACGACGCCACCGCCCTCCAGGGCCAGCTCCAGCAGCTCTTCCACCTCCACGACGCCGGCGTCGACCAATCCTTCATCGACGCCCTCCCCGTCTTCCTCTACCGCGCCATCATCGGCCTCAAGGACCCCTTCGACTGCGCCGTCTGCTTGTGCGAGTTCGACGCCGACGACAAGCTCCGGCTCCTCCCCAAATGCAGCCACGCCTTCCACGTCGACTGCATCGATACCTGGCTGCTCTCCCACTCCACCTGCCCGCTCTGCCGGAGCAGCCTCCTGCCCGATTACTCCCCCGCCAGCAGCTGCAGCCCCGTGCTGCTCCTGCTCGAATCGGGCGGCGGCGAGAGCTTCAGGGAGATCGGCTCCGAAAGAATGGAGATTGCCGTCGCCGGAGACGACGAGTTCGGCCCCCTGAGCCACGAGATTCCCCCCAAAACAGCGGAGAAAGAGGACGCGGGTATTGCATGCTCGGCGGTTCCTGATGAGAAAATTGTCTCCGTTAAGCTCGGCAAGTTCCGGAGTGTGGAGATTTGCGGAGGAGAGGGCGAAGGGAGCAGCGACGGTAACAGTAACAGTAACAGTAACAGTAACAATGGTGGTAACAACACGAATTTGGATCAAAGGAGGTGTTTTTCCATGGGGTCTTATGAGTACGTAATGGACGAGGCCTCCTCTCTCAAGGTGCCAATCAAGCCTCCGAAGAAGAAACCGACCGCCTCCGCCGCAGCGAAAAGGCCCGGCCACCGCCTCGCCATGTCGGAGTGCGACTGCAATTCGCGGCGGGAAGGTTTCAAGGGATTCGACGCCGCCGAGACCGCGCGGCCCGGCACCGCAATTCAGAAGAGGGAGAGCTTTTCGGTGTCGAAAACGTGGCTGCGGCCGAAGAAGGACTGCGCCGAATTCTCGCGGCAGCGGGCGGCGTCGTTCCGCCTGCCGTTCCACCGCAACGAGGAGCCGAGGAGGAAGACTGGTGGGGGTGAGCTGGAGTTGGATTTGGAGGCTGGCAGCTGCAGCTGCAGCAGCAGCAGCAGCAAGAGGCTGTGCTCAAGAGCAGATGAGGCTCCTTCATTTGCCAGGAGGACTCTGAACTGGATTGTGGGGAGGCAAAACAGAGTGGGGAATCATCTTTGAAAACTGGATCAACCAAATTTGCATCCTAGGATTACTACTACTTTTTTTGTTTAAGATTCTTATATATATATATATATAGTTATGGAAAGGGAAAAGGGAATTGTGTGATTGGACAACAAATTGAAGGTAAAGGATTTATTTCATTTTCATGATGTACTTCTTTTTTTCTTTTCTTTTTTTCCCCCTCTCTCCTTTTCCCTTTCTTTCAGATGATGGAATGGTCTTTTATTTCTCATAATTTTTGTATATTCTTCTTCTTCTTCTTTTTTGGGTAATTTGTTTCTAAAAAAATAAGTATCTTTTTAATATTTTAGAATTTCTTATTTTTGGGAGATTCAATTTCCAAAGCACTTTATGTGAAAGTGAATTCTCCCATCTTCAATCTGTTGTAAACAACTCATTCTATCTTAAACTAGATCATAATAAAATGGAACTTAATCGAAATATTTTGATATATGTAGCGTAATGTCATTTATTGAAACAAACTGAATTTTTTTTATCGTATTTTTTTTGTTATATAATTTCAATTAGAGTCTGAAATTTTAGATGTCAGAGTAAACTTCTGGTGTGAGGAGGAGATTCCCACCCAAGAAGAGATTCAAAAGTTCAAATTAGCTTCTCCACCTATTTGCCTCTTCTAGCTATGCTTCTTTCAACATCATAAATTTATTAGGGTTAGGCAGAGAAATTAATAATGCTAAAAATATATAATGAGGGCTTTGGTTACATACAGGCTGTTGGAGTTAATGCACACTCTCTTTGGGCATAGGTGCCACAGGGGCATTTTGGGAAATTTATGTGGAACCCTACTTTAATGGGGAGGCACTCATTATTTGGAAATTTTTGTTGGTTAAGGGTCACATGAGGAGTTAAGGCTTTTTGGTGGGAGTGGGTATTGTGTGACACCTTTTTCTTTAAGTATTGTGTGGAACACTTGAAATCCTTCAACAAGCCCTAACTTTCTCCTGTCTCATGTTGTTGTCCTAATTTGTTACCTTTCTCTCCAACCACTCTTTTGAAACCAATTTTATTTTGTTTTTAGAAATCTAGAGCTTGTTGACCTCCCACATTTCTAACTCCTAAGTTTCATTTTTTTATTACTATCATCATGACACCAGTAATTTAGAAATAAAATTTTAGTGAAAAGCTTCTCAATAAAACCTCATTGAAGAGTTTCTGATCCACTATTACTTTCGCTTCCATCTAATTATTCTCGAGTGTTTTCTAGTACCAAATAAAAAAAAGACCTCCTTAACCGTGCGTCTTTAGAGAGTTTCCAATTGAAGTTTTTTTTTTTGTAATTTAGCTTCTGTGTCATTCTAAAAAGCAGATATTATATAAGAATTCTCCTTCTAGTGTAATAGTTTTCAATTTACTGTCTGTACCGTAAAGATTTGAGTGCTGCACGGAATAGAGGATTGATTAGATCGTGGAAGAGACCCTTGTTTTAATTAGAAGAAGCTTTATCATAAGTGTAAATAGTAAAATAGCTCAGAAAAATAAAATAATTAAGCTTCTGAGTAGACGAAAACAAGCAGTAGATTCAAGTTGAAGTTTCTGCTTCTAGCTTCAGTTAGAACCTATTGAGGATCTTTTAATGTGAGATACTTGAAGTGTTTAGCTTTGCTTAATCCAAGCACTTCTTTAAAATGCTATAATATTAGTAGTATATTTTGCTTTTATGGGATCACGGAACCTCATCCTCTTTTTTATTTGTTAGGCCACCATTGATAGAGAAGTCACATGCAATCCATGCATCATGGGCCCAATGCATTAATTATATTATATACATGAATTCATATATAGAGGGTGTGATGGTGTTTAATTTTTTACACCATAATTAAACACAAAGCCCCCAAATTTGTGAAGGGATCCAAAAAATATTCCTTTTTTTTTTTCTAGAGAAAGGTAGTACGCTACCTTTTTCATTCAATAAGAAATTAAATTTAGCTACAAGAGTGAGGCTGCCAGGTCTCGAAAGAGAAAAAGACAGAAAATAATAGAAGATAAAAACAACGAGTAAAAACTAGCAAATAGTTTTTTTTTAAAAAAGGAGGAGGAATTTAGGTCAGTCGCTCGCACGTTCATAGAGATGTTTTACTTGACGTTAGCCTCACACATCTTCACAACACATCTGATCCTTCCGACTGCACGCAAAGGGTCCAGGCTTTTTTGATTGAAGATCGTGTTATTTCTGTCAAGCCAAACTGTCCACCAACTAACTGCTAGAATAGTCAATTGCTTATTCGCATCCTGAGGGTGCCTTTCTTTCCAAACCTAGTCCCAAAATGCTTTGACATCCCATTCATATGATGGTTCGGTCGCATCCTGTAAACACTGCATGAACAGAAATCGGCAATACATGCATACATCTCACAAGCAAGTGGTCTATAATCTCCAAAAACTATTCTATTTTACTATAATTACATATTAAGTCATTTTGTTGACAATGACACTGAACATGGTTAATTTAATTTTGCCATGGTAATAATTGAAAAAAAAGGATATTTAAAGAAGGATAAGACATGTAGTTATAATGATACATATTAGCTCGGTTATTTTGAAAATTCCTTTTAATTTTGAAGTAATATTTTTGGTGTTGGACAAATAGAATGTATGACAAAATGTGAATATTAGCTTTTGTGATGTAACAGAATTTAAATTTACAAAATAAAAACAAAAAATGTACCAAACACGATATCACTTTTTGGCTAGAAGCTTATTTAGGACGGTTTTACTGAAATTACTGTTAGTGCTTTTCGAATAATTTTGTTTAAAGTGTTAATATATGTTTTTGGACTCATTTTCTACAAATTTGATTTTTTAGATAATATGGTACGGGAGTCAATTTTAAATCCATCATGGATTCAGTTATCACCTTCAACATTTCACAAGTTAAAAGTCCCGCATTATATATAATGGGTTAAATTCCAATCTCTTATCTCCAATCTCATATGCAATAACAAGTTAAATTACGATCTTTTATCTCCTATTTCATCTATTAATTTCATATTCCTCTTCTTTATATATATTTATTATGTACGTGAATAGAAGTGTTATTATATATTTCTGAACTTGTTTTCTATGAGAACTGCTCCAATGGAAAAAAAACAAACATACATATTACATGACAAAAACTCTCTAGCCACATTCCACATACATTAGATGATTATATATATCCTGCAAACTAATGTGCCCATAATGGTACTCTTTTTGTGACACATAACATATACAAATGTGTGTGTATATATATATATAGAGAGAGAGTCCGGCTACTATATTAATATAAGTACGATTATTTTCGTGCTCATAAGTCATTTTTAATAATAGAGTTTCCGAATCGACAATCCACACCGTTAAACATTATCTAGAGTATTTAAAACTTCTAGAAATCAAATTTTATAGTTTTTCGACATCATTTACCTTCCAATCAAAAGGTCACAAAATTGTCAATTTTTAACGGTCAGTATGAAATACTTGCTAGTTTAACGGTGTAAAAGAATTTGAACAGATTGATTTTTTGATAGAAAATTCTATTCATTATCTAAATAAAGATTAATAACTTCGATGTTAAATTGAAGGACCCGATCATCTCTTTTAATTAGGGCGTCGTTCAATTTTAACCGTTCATTTTATGCCCCCTTGATAGGCTTTATTATGATTTCGAAAAATTACAAAATTTATTTTTTAGAACTTTCAAATATTCTAAATTATATTTAACGAAGTGGATGGTCGATACAAAAACTCCATCATCGAAAATTACTTAATTATGAGTACGAAAGACTATATTTATTTTCTCTATATGTGCACTATTATAAATGTTATATGTACACATGTGAACGTGTAAATGAGTTGTAAAATATGACATATTATTGTTGTCGTATACATGTGGCCTCCATGATAGATACAGCTCATTTACGAATAATAATAACAATATTATTATTACTATTATTATGGGCCAACTAATATGATGATACAAAACTCATTAAAAGCTACGAGTCGACACCATTTGGAACTTTACATATCAACATTTGAAAATTAAATAAAGCTCTTAACAAAATAAACACAAGTTTTATAATACTCATATTATATATATCTTTATTGAGTGTTCTTAGATATCATTTCTATTTATCTAAACTACAAACTATTTTGCATTGCCTACTTAATATTTCAAAATTTTGATTTTACTATATATCCAACTTCCTAATTTGTTTGACTTGAGCCGGCCAACAATATATTGATTTTTTATGAATTTTATAATTTTATATTTTTTTATAGTTTTGTAATTATTTATCTAATAATTAAGTAGTCTCAAGTACGCTTTATATATACCGTTGAAAATTATTAACATTATGGCCATTTGAACGACACGTAAATAACATCGAGAAATCATGATATTTATTTTTCAAAAAGTTCATAAACTGTAAATTATCTTCAGTAGTATCGAAATCATCAATTTAGGTATTCCATCGTCAGAAACAATGTAAGGACTTGATATAAAAGTACTTTGTACCTCAACTCTATGTTACATCAACATTAGGAATAAATGATACAACTAAAATAATTAAGAAAACGAGAAGAGAGTGAAGGATATATAGGTAGTGTCATATTTCAATTATAAATTCTAAGAATTTTGTGATGTCATATTTGTTGTATTCTTCTTTCATTGCAATTTTAATGCTCGAAAAGTTTAAGTTTTTTTTTCCTTGTTTTTTTTAAGGTATAGGATCTATTTAATTAGTTTAGCTGGAGCTTCTCTACATAAGTGAATTTTGAAAAGAGTTTCTTCAAATACAACATTTCATCATAATCGAAGAAAACTTATTTTAGCTCTAGATATTAATTACAACATATTTTACTGCTGTTTTTTTTAAATAGAAAAGTTATTTTTTATAAGCAACACAAAGCGAAATATATACAGAAATACATCAATTTCATGTGTTTAATCCATCACATTAAATAAGACTATGACTTTATGCTTAGGTAGTTAACAATCATGTAGTTGGGCCCATCATGTGATGTGTTACACATAGATAATAACAGTTATTACATCTTAATAATTTGATAGATCTTAGATAATAAGACAACAAATAAAATGATTATGTTTGTGTTCTTGTTATTCCTAAGCCTACAGTGGAAGCATTTATTGAGGGGTTGGGACTCGTCCTTTCTATGCAATAATAAGATAAGCTACACTTTTAATCCCCAAATTATGAGGCGCGTGATACTTTGGTTTAAACTTTAGTTAATTAAATATTAATATTAACATATTACTGATGAGAAAGTAATATGATATTTTAATTATTATCGTGTCATCAATCATAACGCTACTATATAATTATTTTTATAATAGTAACACATCAATATAGTCAGTTAGATTTACGGGACTTAATTGCTACCATTTAAAAAGTTTGAGCCAAAAACAACAATAATTTAAAGTTTGAGAACCAAAACGCGCGGCCTTATACCAATAATATAATACAACTCGAAGAACCATCTCTTTCAATTGTTCCAATGAGCTATAGTTTAGTATCTTCTAGTTGAAGTGGGTCTATCAAATTGTGGTAAAATTGATTAGATTTTATACATATTGGTCCTCCTAATCATCTAGATATTTCATTATGGAATCTTAACTCTCTTCTGTATCATTTAAGTGTCCAAATTTTAAGATTTCCAAATCATTCTATAGTTTAAATAAGGCTTATTTCTTTTTTCTTTTTGCTTTTCTAAAGAGAGTTTGATGTAGAGAAATAAATCTCTATTGCTAGGTTGGATGATTAAATCATATCTTAACCAAACTAGTATAATTTGAGCAGCGTGTTGTTACCTGTGAAACTTATTCTACCTTAGAACAAAGATTTTTATTTTTTTTTCGGAAGGGTATTACACGCGTAAGTGGCAGAGATGATCCAATGCCCTTAGCTTTCTAAATGCTACCTTAGGTGCATACTGTAAATAGAATATTTTTACATCGCACTTTTTTTTTTTTTTTTTACCAGAGACTATGTATTTTGTTTTGTCTGTAATCTAAAGAATAATTGGCAAAGACCAATGACTAGACTATGTCAAAGATAAGCCCATACTGGGTTGGCCCAATAGGCTGGGTTTTATTTAGGACCAGATAAATTCCAGCCCTTTTTTTTTTCTTTTTTTCTTTTTTTTTAAGACCCCTCTTTGGAGCTGGGGAAATTAAAGTCTTCCCTTTAGGGATGCAAACGGGGCGGATCCAGATGCAGGAGGGGTTCCCACCGTCCACTTTATTTCTTGTCAAATCGAAATAGATTTGGAATAGATTAATTTTAATTCTATTTTTGGCCCCCACTTACCACTCTATGCAGTGCGAATCGAAGCTGGAGAGATTTTTTTGTAGATTTTTAGCAGATCGAGACGGATCAAAAAAAGAAATGAATCTCCTACTTTCTGTTCCATTTAATTAGCGATTCGGAGCGAATCAGGACGGGAGTTCCAACAACGTGCATCCATTTGCATCCCTACTCCCTATGGTATTTAGTTAGGTAGATATGGAAAGAGAATTTTTTTTTTTTTTTTTTTACTAAGAAAAGTGATATTAACATTGCCAAATTTACAAGAAATTGGTCAAATGCATAAATCTGATAAAATTTAGTTAATACACAGCAAGAAAATCTAATAAATTTATCTGTCAATATTAAAATCCGCTCTCTTAAACCGGTTTTTGCCACAAATTAGCAGTGCAACCATTTTCCATTGAAGTTGAGCATTTTAAACCAATAGCCTACTGTATTAATCTAACATACCATTTGCTAGTCTTTTTTTTTTTTTCTTTTTTCTTTTTTTTCTGAGTGGAGTATTGATGCTACAATTTCGAAAAGAAAAAAAAAAAGAAGAGATGAAGCACAAGACATATATAAGACTTGTTGAGCTTTTCTTTTTTCTCTTTTTTCTTTGAATGGTAAAATGGGGATGAGAGATGCGACTACGAAATATAAGAATATTTAGTTACTAAAACACTGAAGTGTGAAGATCGAGTAGCTGTATATAATAAGATTGAGAAAAAACAATCCGTTAAGTCATAATTCTGTATTGATGTCTTTATATCTCTCATCCGAAAAGATTTCAGTTTGATTATTTTTTTTGAGAATAAAATAGTACGCTATCTGCTTCATTCATTGATAAAAATAAATTTAGCTACAGATGTGAGGCAACTACGCCTGTAAAAATTATAAGAGAAAAGGCAAAAGCAGGAAAAAAAAATATCAGTAGGTGACAGCAAAACATTCCCCGAACTGTGCTCAGGTTAAGATTTCAGTTTGATTACTGAATTCGAATTTCTCGCAGTTAATGCACTAAACTACAACTTTTGTTTCAATCAATTCTCTCCAGCAAACTTAATTAACTAAATCAAACTAATTAATCAATGCAATTTATATTTATTTATATATGCATGGTATTTTGAATTGTCTGTTTTAGTTAGTATATATTGTATATTAATAGAGGATAAATGATATGATGATGACCTACTGATATTTTGCTTCATGAAGCTTCTGTTTGACTTTCCCTTTTTTTTAAAAAAAAGGAAAAAACTAAAAACTTGAATCCATAATTCCTCTTTACTTGATAATATGTCATAATCAATAATTGGTATTCCACAGATATTTAATTAATGAGAACACAAGTAGATAGTATTTTTGACTTTTGAGTACTAGAGGTTTTAGATTGATTTACCAAGAAATTGTAGTATCACTAGAGCATGCTTACACACCACAAAAAGAAAAGGAGATTTTTATATATGCTTATTTGCAACAACTAATGAAATTATTTTCCAACCTAAGCAAAAGAGTTAGTGACTAAAAGAAAAAAAAAATGAATAAAATAAGATACCACCAAATTCAAAACTAGCTAACAATTTGAGTGTCACTGTATTTCTTATTGATATGAGAATATTAGTGTTCTTAGGTTTGTAAAATTCCAATTTACAAGCCACTTTATTGATATAAGCTAAATATATACTAGTATTTTGGTAGGTTGGAATAGTAGTAACTTGTCCTTAAAAATATGTTTATTCTCAAATTATAGTTGTTCTCGCCATATCACATATGTTATTAAAAAAAGATTAAGATAAAATGGAGGAAAAAGTTAGTTATTATGTCCTATTCAAGGCGAAGAGATCAAAGCTAAATATATACATATAAACAAGCACTTTAGACACAAAAATATCATCTCATATTGTGATCAAGAGATTATCACTTTAGAGAGCCATGTCTAAGGAGCCTCCATCTCCCATGGATTCGTCGAGGCAATTCGGTGTTGCGGAAATTCTTAGAGAAGCCCTTTATCTCCCAACAAGGAACAAGAAGCTCATGCTTCCAACCATGCTTTTGGCTTTCCTCACAAGCACCTTTTCCTTTATAGGTAACTCCTATATTCCTATATATCCTTTGCTTTTGAGCTTTTTCATTAAGCTACACCTCCTTAGTGAGAAGGACCCCAACACTCCGCAATTCTATGATCTACTCCTCGGAATAAAGTACGAGGCAGCAGCTTTATTGCGTTTCGATACAATTTTCATGGTCTTCTCATACATCCTATCTCTGCTTTCAATCATGATCATCGTGTATTCCTCCTCAACAACTTATTCAAAGAAGCAATTGACGGCAACGGATTTGTTGTTGAGAATCAAAGGATCATGGAAGGGTCCATTAGTGACAAAATTCTACTTCACACTACTATATGTTGGCTATAGTGTTCTATCAATCTCCTTGATAGCTATTCCTTTGCTTAAGGCCGACGGGTCGATCCTACGGATCGCGATTTTCGCACTTCTTGGGGTCACAGCTCGCCTTTTCTACGTATACTTAGCCATGGTGTGGATGGTTGGTTTGGTGATCTCGATTGTCGAAGAAGGTTGCTACGGACTCGAGGCATTAGACAAGGCAAAAGATGTTACAAAGGGTAAAAGGATGCAAGGCTATCTCATTGCTATTGTATTTCTCTTAGGGGATGGTGTTCTCAATGTGGGATACATATTTGAGACAACAAATGGAGGGGGATCTCATGTAGTAAACAAGAGAGGCAATGGATTGGTTATGTTTTGTGTGTACATGTTGTTGAAGATGTTCTCTTGCATGGTATATAGTGTGTATTATTGTGAGTGCAAAATGAGCCAAGAGAAGGAGAATGATGTAGCAAGGAGCTTCACATACACAAGGGTTATTGATGATCATACTCCCAGTGTTGATGAACAACTTGCCTAACTAAGGTTAGGGAAACATTTTAATTCTCTCTCTTTTTGGGGTGTTTGTAATAGTGAACAACAATTGTATGCATCAATGATATGCCTTTGTTTTTATTCATTATGTTTTTGTTTTTTTTGTTTTTTTTTTTTTTTGAGAGAGAGAAAGGTAGCATGCTACCCGCTTCGTTTATTTCATTTAGAAATAAATTTGGCTAAAAATGTGAATCAACTAGAATTCGAACTTGGGTCTCAGGTACTAACCACCAATCTAACCACCAAGCCCTTTTGCCACTTGCGTTAGGAACGATCTGTTTTTACTCAATATGAAGTATACACTAGAAATTGTTAATTAAGATAAGGGAAAAAAAAAAAAAGCTCAGAAATGGTCAGTTCCCTTGACTATATATGAGAATTTTTTAATTTGTCCAAAATTGTATTAAATCTCTGTGATGGCAATCATATAGAATGATTAGGAGCGGCAATCCAGCTCATCGTTCGCGAGCCAGGTCGTGTTCGGCTCGAAATAAGCTCGAGATTGAATCGCTCGTTTAGTAAACGAGCTGAGCATGAACTGAAATTTTTAGCTCATTTAATAAACGAGCCGAACATGAACTGGGGTCAGCTCGCTTGTGTTCGGCTCGATAATAGCTCGAATACATATATTTTATATTTATATATATAAATTAATAATTATATATGTATATAAAATAAATTTTTATTACTTGATTTTTAGTCCAACCTAAATATAAAGTCCAACTCAATTATAAAATGATTCATTTCATGTAAAATTTTGATCATTAGATCAAAATATAATGGATAAGATCTTATAAATTTATTTCCTATATATATTTTTTCTAATCCTTTTAAATTCTTATTCATAAGCCAGCTTGTATTCGGCTCGATACTTTAACGAGCCAGCTCGTATTCGGCTCGTTTATGAAACGAGCCGAACAGGAGCCGACCCCGCCCGCTCGTGTTCAGCTCGTTGACACCCCTAAGAATGATGCTCAGTAATTAACCTCACTGAGAAAAAGATGCATTATAATAAGTTAATCTCATAAATCCTTTCATTAATTAGCATCCTTTTGTTATCAAATCAGATTTGAAATATTGGGATTGGATGCAATTAGATTTGGAAAAAAATAAAATAAAATTATCTTCGATCACACTAACTCTTTCTCACTCTCTCGCAATACCAATCTCTTGGATTATCCTTTCCAATTAAATTCTGTACAGCAAATGAGTCGATACGAATTTATTGCAATGTATTGAGAATCTTAGAATTTAGGGATTCTTTTTTTTTCTTTTTCTTTTTCTTTTTTTTATTTGTTATCTATCTTTAATTCCCCAAATACAATGTTGAGAAGAATAAGACACAAATCATTTCATAAATGTATTAGAAGGTAATGTCCCTACTAAGGTGACAATAATAATAAAAAAAAGGAAAAACTTCAAATACCACCCTTGTGGTTTCGCACTTTTTCACTTTAGTACTCTGTGGTTTAAAGTGTATCAATTTAGTACACTGTGGTTTCGCACTTTCTTACTTTAGTACTCTGTGATTTAAAGTGCATCAATTTAGTATCATGTGGTTTTATTTTTTTCTTTTCGTCGGCTCCTCTGTTAATATTTCGTTAAATTATGTACAAAAAATTTCAAATACCATACCTAGTTTTATTGAATATTTACTTTAATACCCTTTAGTTTTAGCTTTGTCACTGATTTTTTTTCCTCCGTTATTATTTCATTAAATTATATACAAAAAAAACTTCAGATGCCCTACCTAGGTTTATTGAATATTCACTTTCGTACCCTTTAATTTTAAGTTTGTCACTGATTTAACGAAAAAAAAAGGTAAAATCAATTATAAAAAGGGAAAAATGAAACAACAGGTTATAACTTGATACACTTTAAATCACAAGGTACTGGAGTGAGAAAGTGCGAAACCACGGGGGCTAACTTGATACACTTTAAACCACAGGGTACTAAAGTGAGAAAGTGTGAAACCACAAGGGGGTATTTGAAGTTTACCCTTAAATTTATAATAGAATCACCATCAGGTTTCACAAAAATCTAATTTTTTAATTGCTTAAAATTATCGTCTAGTTTTGGATATGTTTTTAAAAAATTGTAGTTGGGGGGGTTTCTCTACACTTTACGTTTAATAGTTGGGACTTGGGAGTGTTTTGGTTAATAAAGTAACTTGTAGGGGGTTCTCAGTTTTTTTACCTTCTCTCGTTGCTCCTTTTTACTACTCCGTTCTCATCTCTCGACTCTCCTCTACTCCTCGCGGTTTCCCCAAAATCCCCAATCTCTATTAGGGTTTCGATCCTTCGATCTCACCCCATCCATGGGATGCGTTGGATTCGGTGGTCGATCCATTGAGGGAGTTCGCCAAGGATAGCGGTCGCCTCGTGAAGAGGTGCCACAAACCCGATCGCAAAGGTAAGCTACTTCGATTCCGAATCCCCGTTCGACTCGAGCCTTTAATTAGGGTTTTAGTGCTTCGTTTCGTGTTCATTTTGATATTTTTGATCGGTTTTTCACTGTAGAGTTCGCCAAGGTCGCTGTTCGCACCGCTGTCGAATTCGTGGTGATGGGATTCGTAGGGTTCTTCGTGAAGCTCATCTTTATCCCCATCAACAACATTATCGTTGGATCTGGTTAGGTAATGCGATTTATACACTGGTGAAACGCTAAGAATTGGACCAATTTTGCTTATTTTGTGCTGATTTTGTTATAAAAAATTGGTTTTGGTGCATAATTTAGGACTACTAGATTGTTTCCGACGTTTTTTTTTATGAATTTTTCCATGTCATGCAATTTGGCAATTTGTTCGGATTTTGTAGTAGTATTTTGTTGAAAAAATGTGTAAAGACCACCTCAAACTGTAGGCTATATTAAATAGATTCCTAATCGTTAAGTCTAACTTTTCCTTTTGTTTTGATTGAGTTATTTTCCATTATATGAACTGGGAGTTTCATCAAATTTGACGGTAATTTTGTTGAATTTAACGGCTTTTGCCACCTTTTAGTGGATGAAAATTTTAGAGTTTTTTAAATAGTGCCATTTATTTTAATCAATGTCTCCAATTCCCAATTTCACATGATGCAAATAACTGGAACGAAAACAAACAAAACTTGAAGAGGTATCAATTATTAAAAGAGTTAACATTTAGCCATCATTTTAAAATGATCCATAGTTGCGCGGTGTCCATACATTTTTACCTTTTATGTTAATGGATACATTTTTACCTTTTATGTTAATGGATGGCATTAGGATTCCTTTTCTTTTTCGAATTGATTCTGGATTTTGCATTTTTGGTTGATTTTGTAGCTTAGGGAATTAATCTGGGTGTGGCTAAAACAAAAATTAGCTTTTTAGGAGTGTACTGTTACAGAGTTCCTCATCTTTTTCTAAGGATATGTTAGCATAAGCCTTAATTTATTTTGTTTGGTTTAGGAAAATGAATGCTTTAATTTGCTTCTGCAACATAGCTCAATAGGAGATGAAGGATACCTCTAAGTTTGCATGTGTAGTTTGGAAGTTTACTAATACTTGGCTGGTACATGCTATATGTGTTTATGTTACATCGCTGCCATTTCATTAGCTATTAGTTCCAAGAATTTTTTTTTATCTCTGTTTCTGTTTATTTCTTCTGTACGAAGTTGGCCTTTCCGTAAACTTTCCTAAGTATGAAATATGGAGGGAAAATGAAATTCCATCAGTTCTGACATGCTTCTTAACCTTTGCGTTGTTAAATTAAACCATCGGAGGTTTTATCAATCTGAAATTGCAAAGTGCAAAATACCAAGTGAGAATTAACTCAGGAGATTGGTCATACATAGTGCAATAGTTGTGTTCTCGCAACGAGGGAGCTCTAACCCCCCTCCCAATGCTCCCATGGAGGGGAACTGAAACGAGCGCTCCCTACTCCCTCTTCCCCAGCTTACACTTCTTCTCTCACTACCTATTTTTCTTCCATCTCCCTTCTCTCTACTCATCTTTGTTCTCTTTCCTCCATCATCTCCTCTCTATCCTCTATCATCTTGCCTTTTTCTTCGTACTACTGTACATATGTTTTGGAGAACTATGTTACAGGGTTTTCGGGGCCTGTACGAGGTTTCTCATGTCGCATAGACTCTCGAGAAAGCTTAGTCGGTGGCCATTGATTGACTTCCCATCAGTTTGGAAATGTTTGACAGAGCTTTTGATGTCTCTGATGACTGACTGATCTATGTGACAATAAGTGACTTTCTCCGATGACGTCTGCCGGTGTGAAGCTTGGAGGTGGGGCAACAACACTTGGCATTCATGCATACTTTATTCAACATATTTGTTTTAGTCCAAACATGTGTGCATGAAACTTTCTATTCCCTTGTTCTGGTGGCGACTCATGTGCATTCTCTTCTGTCAAGCAGATAGCTCTGTTTCGTGTGTTCTCGAAACCAGTTGTACCAGTTTATTCAAAGTTTTGTTTGTTTCTGTTTTAACATGAATCACGTATAGCTGGTCAATGGTCATGTGTTCGGCTAGCTTGGTAACTTTGTTTGAGTGCTCTTCAAGTGTTTTAGGTTTGGCTTTCAGCTTGTTATTTCTTTCTTTTTCTTTCTCGTGGTTGCTTTCCACTCTTTCTCTGGGTTTGGTGCCCATCTTCTCCAAAGCTTGCTGTTTAGACTGTTGTGTTCCGGCTCTTGGCTCCTTTTTCTTTATTTCCTCTTTCAGTTATGTTGGGTTAATGGAGCCATGCAACGTTACCACTCCACTTTTGAGTGATTCTTTTGCCACATGTATGCTGTCAATATTTAATAACATTTGTTTACGGGCTTTCCTCTCAAAAAAAAAAAGTTTCCTCCAAAATACGAAGTTCGAACAGTCCGTATGTATTACTATAACACTATTATTATCTATATATTATACTATATAGTAGCACGTATTATATACATTAACTTTAGTGTATATACTGTAGTATAAGGCATACTTTGTTGTAGTGTACTATAATTTACATTCTTTGCACTGTATACTATAGTATAGATGTAAACTATATTTACTTATATAGCATACTACATAGAATATAGTAATATGGAATTTATAGTAGATATAATATTGCATTGTATGCTATGTAGTACATTATAGTTATACGAATTTTATAGTTGATATACTAATGTAGTACTGTTAGTATTTACAACAATATGCTATAGTATACTATGTATTATATTATGCTATAGTATTGTACTATAGAATATATAATAATATATATACTACTGCATTATAGTTATACATACCTCATTAGTGCTGAATGTGAACTATACATATATTCAATATAGTTCTGTATATATTATATATTCTATAGTATAAATAATATAGTGCTATAGTATTATAGCACTATTGTACTGTAGAACTATTATAGTATAGTATTATATTGCNTGGAATTTATAGTAGATATAATATTGCATTGTATGCTATGTAGTACATTATAGTTATACGAATTTTATAGTTGATATACTAATGTAGTACTGTTAGTAAAATTTCAAATTATATATTCTATAGTATAAATAATATAGTGCTATAGTATTATAGCACTATTGTACTGTAGAACTATTATAGTATAGTATTATATTGCGATAATACATTATATTATAGTATACATACAATAGTTCTATACTATAGTAATACTATAATTTGAAATTTTTTAGTTTAAATGGACTTTTTTTCTTTTGCTTGGAGTGAATTATTATTTTACTCCATTATGTGCCATAGTTTTAACTATACTTCAAAAAATAGTTGCTCTATTGAGCCTCCCAAACACTTCGTAGGATAATTTTCCTATGGTATAGCATAGTTGACTATGCTACGTTTTATAGAGTATCCAAATAGGGCCTTATACTGTAGGACTATTATACTACAGTGCTATATTACTATTGTACATTATACTATTGTATATGTACAAATAGTTCTATTAATATGTATGCACTAAATATAGTTCTTTGTATACTATATATTCCATAGTATGCTAATAAAGTAATAGAGTACTATGTTATGTATACTATGCTTCTATATGTAGTATATATTCTATAGTATATGTACTAAGTATATATTATATATGCTATTACAATATATACTATCAGTTCTATGATATACTTAATAGTACATTATAGAACTATTATATTATAGTACTTTATATTACTGTACATTATAGCTGTTTCATACTACAGCACTTTATCACTGTAGTTCTTTTATACTGAAGTGATACACACTGTACTATAGAAATGACTTATATAGTGCTATATAGCACTACAGTATTACAGCACTATTATACTATAGCACATTAGCATTTTAGCACTGTAGTACTATTGTAATATATTGATATACTGTAGTACTATAGAATGTACATACTCTATTATGTGTATTATATAGTATATTTTGTACAGAACATATTATGAACTAGGCTGGAATACTATCAATAGCACCAAGTTATTGGTGCTATTAATTTTTTAGCCCTTAGATTGAAAAATGTGCCGTTAGGATGATGTGGGCCCCCTAGGGTTGAGTGGGTAGTTGGTTGAATAGTATAATCTAACGGGTAAAAATAATCAAAGGTTTAAATCTAACGGTGGAAAATTCGATAGCACCAAATTCTTGGTGCTATCGATAGTATCCCAGCCGGACTCACATACTATATATAAAATAGTATTATTCTATTGCTATATATACTATAATATAGAACATACTATATATACAATAGTTCATTATAGCACTATCGTACTATAGTACAGTACTATAGTAATATAGTATATTATAGGACTTATATTATTGTATAATTTTATCACTATAGTACATTATACTATAGCGAAATGTACTAGGAGCCTCTTTTCCTTCTGTCAGCTCCCTGAAAACAAACGTTCAACTTGCATGTGTTAAGCGTATTGCTATATGTATAATAGTTCTATCATATACTATATAGTATAGTATACTATACAAAGAAAAATTACAGTTATATTGTATATACTCATATAGTATATATTCTTATTACTATGTATACTATAATAAAGAACTATAGTGTATATATACTATAATTCTACACTATACAATAATAGTTAGTACACTATAGCACTATTGTACTACAGTTTATCACTATGTATACTACTATAGTACTATTATAGTCTAGTACTGTATATATAATAGCATACCACTATATATAATAGCATCTATAGTGTGTAGTATTTATAACAGTATACTGTTGTATCTTACATGGTATGATATAGTATGCTGTACTATATAATATGCCATATAGTTTTATATATAGTATAGTATAGTATGTATATACTATAGTATATGTAGTAGACTAGTAGTTAATACACACACACACTATGTTTTATAATGTATTATAAAGTATATAGCATGTAGATTATACTGTTTATATAATATACAGTGTGTGTCGGCAATCTTGCCTGCTTGGGAAAGGGCTCTGCATGCTGTTTTCCTACAGCGCATGTTATGTATAGTACTATAGTAATATATAATGAGTTTTTTAATAGTATATATACCGTGTACGCGTTGTGTATATCATACACACTAGTATATATTCAATAGCATACATACCATAGCATATATTCATTTAATATTTTATTGGACTGAGTTGCGATGCAGTGAGCTTGAAACTTATTCTCCCTGTCAGGAACCCAGCCAAGGTAGCTAATGCAACTGAAAGGCTAGCATAAGATGTTGAAATTTTGATTGATGTGAAACATCCTTGAATATTTAGCTCGATCAGAATTGATCAAGATTTGGCTGATCACATGCTCTTCGCTTTTTGTCGGCTGCTAGGCCTCGTGAATACTTCTGTCAGCTATAATATTCAATTATCCAAAATTTTGCCTAGACAAGATATGCCCTATTTGCAAAACCGCATTTGCTGACCTCTTCAACACATTCTGCATATGTGGTTTCAGTTATTTGAGTAATATCTTTAGCCTCCTCAGTTTTGAAAAGGTCGTCTTCTGCAACGAACACGCGCTGACAGTATCTAATGGCTAATGTTATTCATGCCATTGTGACTTGATTTCGTTCCTTCGCTACTCTTATTTGGTGCTTGTGCGTGCAAATTTGGTTTTCACTACTCTTTCTAATGCACATTTCCATCGTTTACCTTTGCTTGGACAAAGCTAATCAATTCCTTCTTATTAAACATTTCCAGTCTTCTGAGCCATCTTATGCCATTTCTCTCCTTGCAGAAACAAAAGATGGATTTCCACATGATGGTGCTCCAGGACTCGGATAAAACAGATTTTATCTATTATCTTAGTTCTCTCTCTCTCTCTCTCTCTCTCTCTCTCTCTCTCTCTCTCCCCTATTGCTTTACTGCATTTTTGAAAAAGGAAAGAGTGTTTTGAGATCAATGAGTTTACACTAGATTTTGGCAATTGTAAATATTATTTTTGTGAATTTTTTATTCTTGCTCCAATCCAGCAAGGATTATTCACATATGATGCTCAATATGTTGACTAACTCATTATTCATAGAATTTCTATCAATTTCATTGTTGTGATGTTCCTCACTAATTATAAGGTGGTACCAAGAAACTAGGATGTTTATGATCTCGCAATTTCCATGTAATAACTTTGTGGGAATATGCTTGATGAGAAAGGCTTGAGAAACTCACTAGGAGTTCAAGAGGAAACCCTTTTTTATCTTTTTTGGTAATTTTGGTTAGGATCAAAATTTATATAACAATCATTAAAATTACATAATCATTAAAATGTTCTTACTACAGCATTGCAATTAATCAAAACCAATTTTTATATAACAATTGGGTGATACTTAGTGCAACTCTACAAAAATTGTTATGCACCGGGCGATTCTGTCGCTCATCTGTAGCAAGTTAAATTCAAATTGTCCGTCTCAGATGGTTTACATGCTGTTCGCGATTGATGAGGGATCTTCATCTATATGGAATAATTTATATGCAATTTATTGCTAATGAGCGGCAGATCGTCCAGTGCACAAAATTTTTAGTGCCTACAAAACCACAATTAAAACAAGACAAAAAAAAAAAAAAGGGTCCCCTCCAATAATGCAGGATACACCATTACTTCTCCTGACAACTAACATATAATAACTCACGTGCTCATGCAAATTCAGATTATAAAAATATGGAAAAAAAAATTATTTTAATGTTTGACTTTTTTTGGGGGTTGCAAAAAATCTACTTCGAATTTTGCCTAAATAATTAGGAGACTTAATCATGGTCGATTAGAAAAATCATTATTGAGCCGCCGAAAACATAAAAATCGTAGAAAAATAAATACTTGACTTTTGTGTGATTTTTTTTTTTTTCTTTGAATGTTTCCTAAACTGTAAGCAGATTTAGTCGTGTCAGGTTAGAATTTAGAAAAGTTTTATTCGGTTGTTGTTGATAAGTCTAAGGAATATAACTGCATATTCCAAAGCCCACTAATATTTTTATTTTTTCTTTTAGGTGAACTTATCTTAACTATGGATCATTTTAAATTAACTATCCAAATTTTTAAAATTTTAATTTTACTATACAACCTTTTAATTTAAGCTAATTGCTTTCTTAATAAATTTATAGTTGTAAGAATTGTGTTATATATATTAACTAAATCTGTAAAAATAAACAGCGCATTGAAATTTTGAAATCAAAGTGTTGTTGATCGACTCAAATTCATTTTGAGAAAAAGGGTAGGCAATCAAAATGTTCCATAGTTGGGATAAGTTTTCTTCATTTTTTATCCTTCTTTTATAAAATTGTATGGAGATCCCACGAATATAAGTAGGTCATTATTGAAATGGGCTCTTTTGATATGGCTCAACTTTTTTTTTTTGTTTTTGATTTTCTTAATTATTAGTGATTCATCACTAGCTAATGATGCTATTAATTCTAATAAAAATTTTGTTTTATTTGACAAAAATATCTTAACTTAAAATTAAAAATAAAAAAATTCCGAGAGAATTTCATCAAGAAAATCTAAATCCGAGGTTTTTTTTTTCTTTCCCCCATCATGGTCCAAATCCAAATTTCAACTCGAAACTTACCGCCTCTAGTTAAATATCTTATCTACTTATGCTAAGGTGTTTTGGTATTTCAAATAATGAACAGTTCTCCTTATCTTTTATATTTGTGATCTTTCAATTTGTCGCCTCTAGAAAATTACAACCACACTTTCTTATCAACTTTTCCTCTCCCAAGTGTAGGATGGTCTCCTACGCTTCTTTTCCACGAGTTTTAATTTTATCTTCCATTTCAAACTCACACTCTCTCTCTCTCTCTCTCTCTCTCTCTCTCTCTCTCTCTCTCTCTCTCTCTCTCGGTCAAATATGGAATTTATAAGAGAGAGAATTAAACTATACGTAGAGAGTTTAACTCCCACACGTTTATACAATCATTCCAATAATGTAGACAAAAATGTAATTATAAATGTAAAAGAGTTTAGTTTAATCACTCTCAAAGTGTCAATCATCCAATGAGTAAGAGAACATGATCGAAACGCTTAATAAAAGATTTAGGAGAACCTAACATTATAATTACTTTGACAAAGAGTAAGAAGGAAAAGAAGCATTTTCCTTTACAAAGAAAAAGAAAACGTGAAGAGATCACTCTAATAATGGGATATTATGGGATATTTGCAAGCAAAGAAGAAGAACTTGAATGGTAAAATTTTGCATTTTGATGCCTTAATTTTGTGAAATCCCGATTGTTCACTACACTTTTGTCTCTCTGCATCGCTATGATGCTCCAATAAAATATCATGAACTCTAGTAATAATAATTAAACTTAAATATTTTGAACCGGCAGTCTGGACCTAACAAGTTAATATAAGGTTTACTATATATATACTATAGTAATAATAATTGAACTTAAGTATTCTGGTCCAATATTTTGGACCTACGAGTTAACACATAGGGTTCGAAAAAAGATAAAAGTAGTACAAACATTAGATTCAAAATAAGATAGAGATAAAGTAATTCGTTGTAGTAGTACTTCTGTTTCAATAAAAAATAGAGTAGTTTGCTAGCTACAATCCTCTGTGCAAGATTGTTCATGAACGTAAGATGGGTATTAATTAAGCATTTTAAACCGATGTTTTGAACCAACGAGTTTAAATACAAGATTCTATAAAAGAAAGGGTAGTTCAAACATAGGATTCGATAAAAGATAGAGATAGAATAATTCGCTGTAGTTCACTTTCAATAAAAGATAGAGAGTAGTTCGCTTGCTACAATCATACATGCAAGATTTTTAATGAGCACGAGAGAACTTAACTTTGCCACGAGGACGAATCCGTGCGCGGAAAAATTCTACATACCTAGCTAATAATGCCTTGTAATTTTGGATACACTCTTTGCAATTTTAGCTTCTTTTTTTTTTCTTTTTTCCTTTTTCTTTTTTTTTCATGTAATTTGTATTTGTATTTGTGTATATATTGCATCATGAGATGCAAGCAATTCAATGCACGGCACGGGAACGTCTCGCATCCAAGTTCCCCGAAAGGAGTCATTTACCATCACCATCGCAACGAAAGGTCTCGAGTCCACGTCGGCAGCAAACGAACGGCTCTGATTACCGACACGTCACCCCCTCCTCCGACCCGCTTTCTCTCTACTATTAGACTAGCCATTTTTACGAGTAACTTCTAGAACAAGTGACAAAGAATTTGATGGTTGATATTCGATATCTCAAATTCGAATTCTAGTTGATTTACATTTCCAGCTAAGTTTATTTCTAATTTCTAAATAAAATAAACAAAGTGGCAGCGTGCTTTCTAAGAAAGTATTTTTCGCAATGAAAATTGTATTAACGTTTCGCATATTGCGATGAGTCGATTACGATATATTTTTTGCGATTTCACTGAAGAATGCAGAAACATATTCCTTTATATTTTTATCACAATTCTATTTTATTTAATAGCGTCAGATAGATCTCAATACCAAACTAAACCTAAAACTTTCAATTTTGGAATTCGGAAATCCAAATTTGCTTTCCAATGCAGCAGAATCTCCTAATTGCTCTCTCGATAAAACGCTCTATACTACTGCTAAAAGCAGAAGAAGAAGCAGAAGCAGAAGCAGAAGCAGCAGCAAACAGGTAAAAGAGAACACCTTTCAAATGCTTCAAAATTTATGCAAAAATCTCACTCTCACAAGCTTCTCTTAATATTATATATTTTTGACCAAACCATAAAATTAACAACAATTCAATCCCTCTTTTTAGCATAGAATATTACAAAGATAAGCTAAAAAGGATATAAAATTACTACATAAAAGGTCCTTTTCAGAGTCATCTTCAATTCCACCTCAGTTCCTATTCAAACACGCCCAACAACATGTTAAATGTTAACATCAATCTCACTTTGAAAACCACAAGGAAAATACAACAGCATACAACCGGTAAGTGTCAAAAGAAACGGTCTTTTGAGACCATGTCATCATCCTAAAGAAAAGGAAAGTTCCCCGAATCGATTCGACGAGCGGAGATTTCATTATTGAATAATCGGAAATCGACGCATCTATCACAACCCATGCTATAAGAATTATGCAACGAGAAAGAATTCGACATTATACAGGAGAAAATTATGAAAACAAATGGATGAAATCATATAAACTGTTGTCGTCGTCATAGTCATCTACATGAACAAAGAAGAGTTTTTCTTATATATGTACACAGCGAAAAGAAGGATAAAATTTGGTATATTTTGAACCTTTTATTTCTTTTTCACCACCACCTTTTTGATCTTTTTTTTTTTTTTTTTCCGGTTAGCATAGCTGGTTCGAGTTTATATCGGTCATTAATTTCCAACCAAACTTGTCATTCTCGTATCGAAGTAGGCGAAAGCGCGTGTAATTTTTTTTTTTTCATTTGAAGTTTAAACCAAACCTTCGAACGAGACCTGCCGCTCCGACGGTCTAGGTAGCTGGGCCGATGCATTGGCTAGACCTTGAAGCATTTTCACAACATCGACGGTATCGTCGAGATAATACTTCGCCATGCTCGGTTTGTTGCCGACGGTGCAAGCGAAGACGTCTGCGATCGCTGGCAACGAAGGGTTATTCGTGGAATTTATGATGCTCTCGAACATGTCTTCGTCAGATCGGTCGTCCCCGACGCATAATATGAAATCGGGTGATTTCCCTCTGCTCACCATGGTCGAAATGAGATTTTCCACCACAACTCCTTTGCTTATTCCCTGCACACATAAACCACAACATATTTAAGCATCATTAACAGTTCAATGCAGAAACCTACTAAGGATAATTCAAGGAAGAGAAAAAATTACGCAACTTTGAGTAGGTCAGTTTGAAGAAAAAGCTGGTATAAAAGTTACTCAAAGCTTCTCGCTGCAGCAGAAGCCAAAGCCCAGTTCATTTTGGCCTCTCCAACACAGTAAAAACTCTAACCTACTTGTTTTCCAAAAGGTCCTTTTCAAAAAAAAATTTAAAAAATATATATATTTTTTCAGAAGCGAGGCCGAACAGATACTAAGTTTACAATTGTGTTAACGACGATTATTATATTATATATATTGCAATACGTGCTTGAGAGATAGGATAGCCGGATGTGAGGTGGAAGAAACGTTATCCACAAGTCTATCACAATCTATGGCCCCATAGTTTCAAAAGTATGTTTACTTGATCTAATTTAGACTGGGGTCCTTATGATACTAAACGTCGGCTAAAAATGATACTCAATTCCTTCTTTTAGAAAGGAAATTTACCTGAGGGTTAACTTCTACAATATGGTGGCCCCTTTTCACGACGACGGGCTCGTTTGCGAGGACGCTCTTCAAGTGATCGAGGAGTTCTTTCCCCTGGCACGATCCGAAATCCGGGTCGGCCTCCTGATGATGCCACACCAACGCGCTCTCCTTGCGCTCAATGTAGGATCCGTCAGTCGCCTCTGTGTAAAGGCGCATTACGGGTTCGGCGATCTTTTTCCAATCGAAGTCCACCGTCAAGTTGCACGACTCCCACGGAGAGTCGCGGCTCCACCTGCAGCAGCAAATCAACAGCGGCATTCGTGAGAACACAAATAAACCTCAGAAAACGCGATGATCTGCAACGACAACCAAGTTCCCGTGCATTCATTCATCAATGCTCGTCGCAGGAACCGTCCTGATCCAAAAACACATGCATTCTAACTCATTGCATTTTCCTTTCCAATTACAAAGAGTTATAATGCAGTATATATAACATCTACGCGGTTACGTGAATGGATTGGCAATGGCTTGATCAGGGAGTTTCCTGATTCTCTGTTCTCAGCATTGGCCACAGCATTGGCCACGAAGCTCTCATCAAATTCTAGTCATCTTTTAGTTTATTCGGCGACAATGAACAAGATAACAATAACATTGTACTAAAATGCACTCGATTAAAGAAGGTGAAGATCGTTTGTTTGACTACCTGGTGAAGTAGCCGTGCTCGGCGGAAATCCCCAATCTCTCGCACGGCTGGAACCACTTGCTCAGCTCATCCTTGGCGCGCCCGCTGACGACGAAAACCACGTTCTTGGGATCGGCGCAGAGGGCGTTGAGGACGGCGATGACCTCGGCGCTCGGCGTCTTGTTGATGGAGCTGTGCGGCGTCATGGTGCCGTCGTAGTCGAGCAATACGAGCCTGCTGGCGGTCCTGCGGTAGGCGGCAACGATGTGCTCGACGGAGAGCTTGCGGAAGTTGGGGCCGAGGGCGACGACGCGGAAGCTCATGCCGAAGCCGATCCCCCAGCAGCGGCGGAGGAAGTGGTCGCGGCAGGCGCGCTGCAGGTCGAGGTCGAAGGAGCGCGCCCAGTAGTCGACGCCGTGGGAGCTCACGTACTTGTAGTGCTTCTCGTGGCGCAGCTGCTTCTCGGGGTCGGGCATGGCGACGGCGGAGTTCATGGCCTCGGCGACGGCGTCGACGTTCCAGGGGTTGACCCGGACGGCGCCGCTGAGCGAGGGCGAGCAGCCGATGAACTCCGAGACGACGATCACGCTCCGGCGGGCGGGGGCGAGCAGCTCGCGGCAGACGGTGTAGATGTAGGGGATGCGGTTGAGGCCGTCGCGGACGGCGTTGACGACGACGCACTCGGCGGCGGCGTAGTAGGCGGCCTTCTCGAAGGTCGACACGGGGCGGTCGACGAGGACGATGGGGTCGTAGCCGGGGCGGCCGAAGCGGGCGTTGATGCGGCGGGTGATGGAGCGGGCCTCGTCGACCACCCCCTCGACGTCGCGCCCGTGGCTGCGCGCCGGGTTGGCGATCTGGACGAGCACGGCGCGGCCGCGGAGCTCGGGGCGCTCCTCGAGGAGCTGCTCCATGGCGAGGAACTTGAGGCCGATGCCCTTGAAGAGGTCGACGTCGTCGACCCCGAGGAGGAGGACGCGGTCCTTGAAGGCGAGGGAGAGGTCGCGGAGCCTGGCGAGGGTCTCGGGCGCGGCGACGACGGAGCGGAGCTGGGCCATGTCGACGCCGACGGGGAGGATCTTGACGGTGACGGTGCGGCCGTAGTACTCGATGCCGAGGTAGCCCCGCTTGGACTCGTAGGTGAGGCCGAGCATGCGGCTGCAGCAGGAGAGGAAATGGCGGGCGTAGTCGAAGGTGTGGAAGCCGACGAGGTCGGCGTTGAGCAGCGCGCGGAGGAGGTCGTCGCGGACGGGGATGGTGCGGAAGATCTCGGAGGAGGGGAAGGGGGAGTGGAGGAAGAACCCTAGCTTCACGCGCGGGGACCGCTTGCGGAGGAAGGTCGGGAGGGCCAGGAGGTGGTAGTCGTGGATCCACACGTAGTCGTCGTCCGGGTTCAGCACCTCCGTCACGCGGTCCGCGAACAGCTTGTTCGCCGAGAGGAAGGAGCGGTAGAGGGCGCGGTCGAAGGGGAGGCCCCCCAGGGACGAAGGGGTCAGCGGCAGCAGGTAGTGCAGAACCGGCCACAGGTAGTGCTTGCAGAACCCGTGGTAGAAGCGGTGGTGGAGCTCCGGGGGGAGGAGCACGGGCACGCACGAGAACCGCGCCAGGAGCATCTGCGCCAGCTCCTCCACCTCGCCGCCGCCGGCCGAGGCCGCCGCCGCCGCCGCCGCCGCGGGGAGGGCCCCGACGTGGACGACGGGGTGCGGGAGCCCCGAGCGGAGCTGCAGCGCCAGCGCGTCGGGGTCGAGGGAGAAGGCGAACCCGATCGGCCCCGCCGAGGGGTCGGGGGCGCACCGCAGCGGGAGCCGGTGCGCCACCACGATGCGCCGCGCCGGCCCCGGCGCCGGCGACTGCGGCGCCTCCGCCTCCGCCTCCGCCTCGGCCTCCGCGGCGATCACGCCGGGGAGGGTCATCACGCGCGGGAGCCGCGCGGGGCCGCGCCCGGGGGACGCGAGCTCGGCGTCGGCCGCTGCGACGAGGTCGAGGAGGTTCGCGCACGAGAGCGAGGGCATCTCCCCCACCCCCCCTCCTCCTCCTCCTCCTCTTATCTCCTCCTCCCCGAACCTCGGGCTAGGGTTAGGGTTATCGATGGGTGTTGCAGAGTCGGAGGAGGAAGGAGAAAGCCGCGTTCATATAGGCCACGAAACCACGTCCCTACTCTCTCTCTCTCTCTCTCTCTCTCTCTCTCTCTCTCTCTCTTATTACTGAGATTGAATAATAAGAACAGGAGAATAAAAGGAATTTATTCGGGGGATAATAAAGCGGAATAGCTTATTCCAAATGCTCCCCCCCTACTAAAGAAGACGATGAGATGAAGATTGAAGAGAGGGGATAAACACGGCGGAGGCGGTTCGTATAAGAAGGGGTGAATAGTACGGTAACCGGCGATAGCCGGTGGGTTATCCGGAACAGGAATTTATGAAATGACGAAATTGCCCCCGAACATTTCGAAATTGGACACGGTGCCCACGAACGACGCTGCTTCCATTCGAATCACGTTTTCTTTCTCTTTTTTTTTTTTTTCTCTAGGACAGGCGCATAGAGGTTTCGGTGCGGGGCGATTTATGCGGATGAGGAGGAATAGATGCTTATGCGGAAGGGCGTTTATGCGGACAATTTGGAGATTGGGAATTATTATTATCCGCATAAGGCGGGAAAAGTTCTTATTGCGCTTTGAAAATCTTTCGAACTAGGATAAGCATCTTATCTTATCATAAAATATCCGTGGAAATTTTTTTTTTTGTTTATTTTTTCTTTTTTTTGTTCCTGTTTGTTTGCTGGAAAATTTTAAAATTCAAATATGTCTTTTCAACTTCACTTTCCTACTATACTAGGCGACAAACTCTTTTTTATCACACTAATTTTACATAAAAAAAATAATATTTAAATAAATATCTTCACGTTGTAGGATATAAACGAGCCGAACACGAGCTAAGTTGTTAAATTGTCGAGCCGAGTACGAGCTAGCTTATAAATAAGAATTTAAAAAAATTTGAAAGAATATATATAGAAAATAAATTTATAAAATTTTACCCGTTATACTGTTGAAATTTTATATATAAATGAACCATTTTATAATTAAGTTGATTTTATATTTAAGTTGGGCTAAAAATCAAATAATAAAAGTTTATATTATATACATATATAATTATTTATTTATATATATAAATATAAAATATATGTATTCGAGAACGCCAGTGAGCTGACCCAAACTCGTGTTCAGCTTGTTTATTAAACAAACTGAAAATTTCAGCTCGTACTTCAGCTCGTTTACTAAACGAGTGATTCGATGTCGAGCTTATTTTGAGCCGAACATGAGCTGAATCGGAAACAACTAGCTGGATTGCCGTCCCTATACGTAAGTACCAGAATAAATATTTTTTCTTACAAAGTATTATTTTAATATAAAATTATTATATTACTCCTGATTAGGTCTTTTAGTATTCTATATTACTCCTGATTACTCCTATTTAGGTCCTTCAGGGATATATAATTAGTTTGTGATATATCCTATGCACTCCAAATTAAAATTTTAGGATAAACTTCAAATACCACTCCTGTGATTTCGCACGTTCTCAGTTTAGTACCTTGTGGCTTCAATTGTATCAAGCTAGTATCATGTGGTTTCATTTTTATCTTTTCGTCAGCTTTTTCGTTAATATTTCGTTAAATTATATATAAAAAACTTCAGATATATATCGAATATTCACTTTAGTACCCTTTAGTTTTAACTTTGTCACTGATTTAACGAAAAAAATTAGTAGAATCGATAATAAAAAGATAAAAATAAAATCATAGAATGCTAAATTAATACACTTTAAATTGCTGGGTACTAAAGTGAGAAAGTGCGAAACTACAGAAATGATATTTAAAGCTTTCTCTAAAAATTTTAACTTGGAAGTTAGGGAGCTACTACGTTAGGGTAGAACAAGTCAAATTCCTAAATCATTTCATTTTCAGTAGCAGAGACATTAATAAAGTAGAGGGTACAAACTTGAATAGGTTTAATAAATATTGACCTCTCACTAACAATTTCTACTTTGAAGTAGAACAGTGTGTTACGGCAGATGTTGTTCCCAGTTGATTACTGGGTCAAAAAAAAATAGTGGGAAAAATCAAACCCAACTGCAGAAACCAGCTAATTATCAAATTAGGTAAACTGCATACAATATCAGTGACTTTCTAAGAAATGTTGGAAAGCCCAATTTTACCTGTTGTGAAACTCCGGAGAAAAAAATGAGGAGAAAAAGAGAAAGGAGAGTTTGAATATAGATTCCTACGAATATAGTAAATTATAAATATATTTTTATAAAGTTTAACTTTCATATATTATTTTTACAGAAGTCCTGATGTTTTCATATATATTTCTACTGTTAGAATTCGTTAGACAAATTTAGTTAACCATAGGTTAAATGCTTAATCTTGGTTAGTTAATAAGGTGAACTGACCATTTTATCCCTTTTTAATTAACAAGATATATTTGTGATGACAAAAAGATCATTTTTATTTATAAAATAAACAGTATTTTAATGGTAACAAATCAGAGAAATATATTTGAAAATATTAGAAATTTTATAGAAACAATATATGAAAGTTGAACTTTATAGAGGTATATTTATAATTTGCTATATTTTTAGGGACCTGTATGAAATTAACCCTAATATTAAAATCACAATTTTATAATGATTTTTGATTTTCAAAGACGGATTACATACGGTTGTGATTCTTGCTCATTCGAAATCTACAAAAATAGTTGGATGTTTTCAGTTTATTTCCTTACCCCTCCCATTATATATATATATATATATATATATATATATATATATATATATAGAGAGAGAGAGAGAGAGAGAGAGAGAGAGAGAGAGAGAGAGAGAGGGGGGTATACTCAAATACAAGAATATTTTAATCACATTCAATTGTACTCTTATTATTAAAGGCGGTGTTCGGTTGAGGGATAAAGTGAAAATAAACTACTTTATCTCTCTAGTTTATCCGAACACTAGAGGGAGAAATGGATTTATTTAATCCCCTCTTAAAGAATTATTCTATAATAACCCATTAAGAGGGAAAAATTGTTGTTCCACTTTTTTGTTAAAATAATAATTTCTTCTCTTTTATTCTCTACTAATTTAATAATAAAATATTATTAATTAATATTATATATATATATTATTATATTAATTAATTTGCTAAATTAATAATTAACTATTTTAATAATAATATATTTAAAAAATTAATAATTATTTAGTGTGTTTATGTAAATAACTAATATCTATATTGATTAATCAATTGAATATTTTGACCAATATAACCAATTAAATAAAAGTTCTTAATTAATTTATTATTTTATCAACATATTAATTTGTTAATTTGTTAACTTATCAAATTATTTATAGTTAGTTAATTTATTAATTAACAGTACTCATGGTTAATTAAATAATTAATTAATGATCAATTAATGTCCTAATTAATTTATTAACTAACATTTATGATTATCCAATAATATTCATGATAAATTAATTAATTAATTAATTTATTAAATATTAGTTACTTAATATTTTGATGTTAATTAATTGTATATAAAATATTATTATTTAACTACTATAATTACTCTTATTCCTATTATTTCTATCTAACTATCCAAACACTATTTTTCTTATTTTTAAAAATAACATACTTTTTATCCAAACGTAAAATTAATCTTATTTATATTTATTCTTGAAATTATACTTATCCGATAAGTAAGCAAAAAAAATTTATTTCGGAACCAAACATACCATAGGAATCATCTTAAAAAATAAATCACATGTAAACATGCAACACCATTATAAAGCCTACAACATAAGAAAAGGATAAATTAAGATATTACTACATTTAAATACAAAATAAATATTAAATAATTTGTCTTTTGAAAATTCTAGCTAGGTCCGAATTTTGATGTAGTGGTAAACCATATTTTAATATTGATATTCATGCAACATTATAACCTATCAAAACCAAGTTGTCTAGCTACATAGGACAATGTTGAATTTAATAATGCGTCACTGGAACACTGCTTTTTGGAGAAAGTGAAATAACTTTATTATTAGATTATTTTTATTTAATTCTCTGGTATTGAATCGATTTTGTAAGCTTTTTTTTTTGAAAAAAAAAGCAAAGTATCACACTTCTAATCATAGAATTAAAAAAATAAAAATATGCTTTAAAGATTACTTTTTGATTATATATAGTAATAATTTATGCAGACTCAAATCTAATATTTGATTTAATATATTTGAATTTAATTTTACAGTTCAAACTGCATGAGAAGGTCTAACTGTAGCAGTTAAAATCAAGCTCACTTCCAACAACAGCAGTTAAATTGAAAAATTTTAGAATGAAAGATAAGTTCACCTAACTAATTATTTTTTGAATAGAAAATATATTTTTTTTAGTATTGAAGTAATCTTACTACTATATATATATATATAAAGTAGGGCTACTGTGCTATTAGGAGCACAGCAGCCCTTGTGCTCCTAAGTTCATAATGGCCCATCAAATTTGATGGGTGGTTAAGGTGAGAGAGAAAAGAGAAATTGGAGAGAAATTCAAAGAGAAGAGAAATTAAGGAACCCAATTTCTCTTTAATTTTTCTTCTCCCTTTCACCGTAACCACCCATCAAATTTGATGGGCGGTCAAGAACTTAAAGGAGCTATAAAAGCTGCCTTGCCTCCTAATAGCACAGTACATACTCTATATATATAATATAAATAATAAAAATTTAAAAAATAAACTTCTACATTCACACTCATACATCATAAATAAACAACTTAATATATATAATATAATATAAATTATAATAATGGTATCTTAATTATTTTTTAAGAAAAAAATATTCTCATTGAATGGTGTTCGCGCTAAGATGGTACAGGTCTGGCGAGCTTAATAGGCACAAATTTCCGTCTAGACGCGAAGTCTACCGAACGGTCGGTCAAGACTAACCGACACGCCCATCCCGGGTCACCAGCAACAACAGAAAGCTACCAGATGTTCACAAAAACCACCCCCGGCCACACCCGGGCTCAGTTTATAAAAAAAACAAAAAAAAGAGATCCTCAGAGCTCCGTGAGAACGCAGCGACCTCGAGAACCCACCTCGTAGCCAATCGCGTTCCTCCACGTGTCCCAGCACTCCACGTGGCGCCTCCCCGCGCCCCACTCCCGCGTGGTCCCCCACACGTGCGGCCCCCGCCCCCACGTGACGAATCCGCTGCCCCCCGTTGCCCCGCGGGCGCCCTTAATCGCGCGCCACGTCTGCGCCGCCCGGGGGCTCAACGGCGGATGCCTGGTGTCGCAGAGAAAACTTCTGTGCGGGCCGGTCGTATGGCGGTGCGCCTCGGGAGCCGCGCCCCCTCCGAAACATCCCCCGCTCCCCCACCTCCACCCTCCCCCTCTCTCTCTCTCTCTCTCTCTCCTACCTCGGATCGTCGACACGTCACGGTCCCCCCCATAGCGTGACGTCACGGTGACGTCGACCGACGTGACACGTGGCGGGCCCTGCTTGGCCGTTGACCGGTTCGGTCCACGGTCGCGGTTGAGGGGGAGGAGTGGGTTGATCGTTATCCATTTCTTTCCGAAACGCCCCACGCACGTGTGGGGCCCACACCCACCCGCCACGTGGCCCACAGTGGGCCCCACTTTATCTTTATAGATCCGCCATAGCTAGAGCCGTTTCCTCAAAAAAATAAAATAAAATAAATGAAAATGTTTGAAGACCCCCCTCAACTACACGCAAATCTGAAAACACGGCCTCAACTTTATTTATTTATTTTTTTTCATTTGAATTTTCTTTACACTTAGCTAAGCTAAAACATTTATCATATTTACTAAATTTTATAATAATTATTAAATATTAATTGGTGATGTCACCAATAAATATGATCAAATTTTTAAATTTTTGACTAAAATTTCATAATTTCAAAAAAAATTAAAAGTTAAATTAAATTTTATTATTAAAGTTGATGGCCTAATTTAGAATAACCGATAGTTGAGGGGCCTTCATACATTTTTACTCGAAGAAAAGTCCACTGCTCCTAGCCAACCAATTAAGTAACATGGTCCCGTGTAACAATTCCATCAAATATTTAGAACAATATCAAACTCAAATAATTTTTCCATTGGGTGGGGGTACAAATTATGGTACCTTCTAGTACCTTCTAGATGTACTAAAATTTAATTCAAATTAATTATGCTTAAGTTTAAACTCTCCTTATTTTGATAGGGAGAGATTAAATTCACATTGACTTAACTGTCCTATATCGTTCCCAAGTATTAAATAGATGTGAAATAGTCATTGTTATCTAAAATCTCATCTCATGAAACAATAGTGTGTTTAATATTTATATTCACTTTTTTCACTTCTAGAATTGACACTTTCACTATTTATATTCAGCTCTACTCCTCGCACATAGATTTGAGACTTTTTACAGATTCAAAACGTTAACTTGAGTTAAATCGAAAAAAATTGAGCTGAAGCAATAAGACTATAGAATATATTCGAAGTCAGAATCTTCTACTCTGGTATTATTGAATATATATATATATATATATATATATATATATATATATATATATATATATATATATATTAAAATAGCGTTTTTTAACAACTCAAGTTTTTGAAGAACGGTAATTGTTTCACACTATTTTAACATGATATCGAAGCATGGGACCTGCTAGATTAATATCAAAAGTATAAAAATATTAAAACATAATTCTATATAATTTTTCTAAACTTTTAAAAAATAATAATTATACGAGATTCTGAGTTCAAATCCTATCGGAATAGTTAGCTATTAGAGGTTTAACATGGTATGAGAATATCAGAATATTCAGAGAACCGGACAGAGTTTCTCACGCACATGATTAGGTTTGTGGGTTAGAATTTTATGGCAATTTTTCGGATGATTGCCGACCGTTGGATCTTAGATCTTGTGCTTTAATAATTGGGAAAACATTAGTGGATATTTATGGGTATAATTATATAGACTAAGTAAGATCATGCTGTGGTCCTATATGTGGACAAAACGTGCAGGTAGTGAGTTAGGAGAGGGGATTAAAAGTTGATATGGTTTCCACGCAGCCAATAGAAAAATAATAAAAATGAAGAGGATTAAGATTTGGAGAACTTTGGATAATCTAAAATATGCGTGTGTGAGCAAGCCAATGAATAAGAAAAAATATTTATTATAATAGCAATAAAATAAAATAAAAGCCTCTATGTGGGTAGGGTGTTATATACATAGAGATCTAGAGATCTAGAGAGAGAGAGAGTGTTGAGCTGGAATACTATCAGTAGCAAACGGATTTCATTACTATCCATTTGTTTGTGATGATGGAGCCTATAAATCAACGATCGATAACGTTGAATATAATCTATACCAATTGAAGTATTTAGAAACCAAATTTTACATTTTTTCGATATTGTTCTCTTGTCCATTAAGTGAATATGAAAATGAATGGCTGAAAATGAATATCTTTTTAAAAAGTGATGATAGGAGTTCTGTAATCAAGATCAAGAGTATAAATTTTCTTCTAAATAGTTTAAAGAATTTTCTAACGAAAATTCAATTGATTTGAATATCTTTACGCCGTTAAACGAAAAAACTCTTATATCGACCATTAAAATTACAAATTTTGAAATTCTTTGATCATTAGGCTAATGATATTGAAAAGATTTGAAATTTGATTTTCAGATATACTTCAAGTGATATATATCATATTCAAGAGTACCGATCGTCGATTTTGAGGCTCCATCATTGAAAACAAATAAATAGCAACGGAACCCATTTGCTACCGATAGCATTCCAGCTCTCTCTCTCTCTCTCTATATATATATATATTATTGGATTAGATAGGTTTGATCTTTACAACGTGAGTCTCTGACATCATAAAATTTTGAAGATAAATAGTTAATATTATAAACGACAGAATTTGTTCTGATTTTGAGAATAAATTTATGAGCTAAGATAGAATCAAATACATATAGTTGAGCAAATATCGATCATTATTTGGCAATTTAAACATTTAAATTCATTGAACCATCAAAATTGGAAGAGATTAGGACTGGAATTATCGGGTCAATCGGTCTACTCTTTAATAATTTAAATAGCATGCTTGTGATTGCCTTATTACAATAAAAAAATTAGGGCACTTTTAGAGAAAAAGTATCGAGTCTTCTTATTTAATTTCTTCTAATTAGACCTAATGTTTACTTTTTCTTTTCTTTTTTTTTTTCTTTATTATGGCATATGGTGTGAGAAAGAGATCTTTGATGGATATACTTCGAGCATGAAAAAACTTGCATTGAAGGCAAAGTTAAAAGAGAGAGAGATGAGACATTATTGCCGCCACCAAGTGTACAAGTATATCTCATACACCATATTTAAAAAATTTTAGAATAAAAACCTCAAAATTAGAATTTAACTTACTTGTGATGACCGACCATCCCTCGAGCAAGTGGCAAAAGGCTTGGTGGTTGGTATTTGAGACCCAAGTTCGAATCTTAGTCGATTCACATTTTCAGCTAAGTTTATTTCTAAATAAAATAAACGAAGCGGGTAGCGTGCTACCTATCTCTCAAAAAAAAAACTTACTTGTGATGCTCTGAGGCTTTTAAAATGTACATTTCAATTTTATATATATATATATATATATATATATATATATTAATAAGAGGAGAGAGAGAGAGAGAAGAGAGAGAGAGAGAGAGAAGAGAGAGAGAGAGAGAGATGAGCCGGCTATGGTGCTTGTAAAAGCACCAAGCAGTTGGTGCTTGTAAATCTGTTACCGTTAGATCTACACCTTGAACATTTTCACGCCCGTTAGATTATACTATTCACCAACTACCACTAAACCTAAGGGCCCACATCATCCTAACCGCACATCTCTTAATCCAGGGTCGAAAACTTACAAGCATCAATGACTTGGTACTTTTAAAAGCATAGGATCTCATTATTATATATATATATATATATATATATATATATATATATATATATATATATATTATATATATATATAAATATAATTGAGCTAGAATACTTAGAAGCACCACCCCTTGGTGCTCGCAAGTTTTTAGCCTTTCGATCTACTACTTGATTACTAATACCTTTGCATCAAACACTATTCCACCTACTACACCTATCACCATCATCTCAATTCTACATTTTTTCATCCAAAGGCTAAAACTCAAAAGTACCACACTCTTTAAGCTTTGAAAGTATTCTATCTCAACTATATATATATATATATATATATATATATATATATGTTAGGGCTGGAAACTATCAAATAGCACCAATGATTTGGTGCTATTAAGTTTTTTGTCATTGAATTAAAAGATGTCGGTTAGGATGATGTGGGCCCCTAGGGTTGCGTGGGTGGTTGGTTGAATAGTATAATCGAATGGATTGAAAATGATGAAAGAAGTAAATCATAATAGTAAAACTTGATAGCACCAAATGCCTCGTGCTATCAATAGTATTCCAGCCGAATTTTATATATATAACTAGTTGATGGGCTACTATTAGTATAAATATTCCATTGTTCTCTACCAGTTTTTTAGCCTTTGGATCAACTCTTTTCATTATTTCTAACCATTGGATTAAATACTATAACCCAGTGAGGACCACTCAACCCTAGGGGGACCACTCAACTCTAACCGACTAATATCATCCTGACCCTACAATTTTTCATCCAATGGTTAAAAACTTGATAGCAAAAAGAGCGTTTTACTATTAATAGTATTCCAGCTTGTATATATATATATATATGAGTCCGGCTGGGGTACTATCGATAGCACTAAGGATTTGGTGCTATCTAGTTTTCCACCGTTAGATTTAACCCTCTGATTATTTTTACCCGTTAGATTATACTATTCAACCAACTACTCACTTAACTCTAGGGGGCCCACATCTTCCTGACCATCCATTTCTCAATCTAAGGACTAAAAAATCAATAGCACCAATAGCTTGGTGCTATTGATAGTATTCCAGTCTAGTTCTATATATATATATATATATATATATATATGATGCTGATTTTTTTTACCCATCAAGTAATGGTTATTTCTATTTATTTTTTATATATAGACATTTTAGACATTGTAAATCACATTTACTTTAGTAGGTTATGATTTTGAAATATCTATTGTTTTTTTTTTTTTGAGAGATAGGTAGCACGCTATCCGCTTCGTTTATTTCATTTAGAAATAAACTTAGCTAGAAATGTAAATCAACTAGGGTTCGAACTTGGGTCTCGGGTACCAACCACCAAGCCTTTTGCCACTTGCTCTAGGGACGATCGGTTGAAATATCTATTGTTAAATATAAGTTTATGTGCATATATAGAATACTGTGCTTATACGACTGGTACAGATATTAATACAACTAGTAGAGTTTCTTTCTTTCTTTCTTTCTTTCTTTGAATTATCTTCTTGACCCCACATCAAGAACTATCCCGAGACTGGATAAAACTTCAGTGGGAGACGTCTCGTTGTAGGGCCTCCAATCTACTACTATGTGTTTGTTTTGCCTCCATCCAACTACTCGTTTGGTTTTTTTTATTAATACTAAAAATCTAACAAAAAAATAAATTATAGAGAAAAGGATTATAATTCTTGGTTAGATATAAAAGTAACACGTGGCGACGAACTGGGCCTTCTTAACCGGGCATTATTGGAAAGCTTACCACTGAAGCTTTGTTTGTTTTTGGAGACAGATCACTTGATATATATTTCTCAAAAATGCTAAAAATTCAAAAAGCCCTAATAGTAAACACGCTAGCGAGAGATCGAATTATCAATATTTAAAGTAATGAATAAAAATATCCACCAATTATATTAGATAGTGTATTATTCAGTGTATACAACAAGTTCTCTAGAGAGAGAGAGAGAGAGAGAGAGAGAGAGCTGGAATACTATTAATAGCACCAATGACTTGGTGCTATTAGGTTTTCTGTTTTTAAATTAAAAGATGTGCGGTTAGGATGATGTGGGTCCCCTAGGGTTGAGTGGGTGGTTGGTTGAATAGTATAATCGAATGGATGAAAATGATCACAGAGGTAAATCTAATAGTAGAAAACTTGATAGCACCAAATACTTCGTGCTATCAATAGTATTCCAGCCGGACTCTCTCTCTCTCTCTCTCTCTCTCTCTAGCTCTCTCTCTCGTCTCTCTCTCCCTCTCTCTCTCTCTCGTAACCTTAATATATCACCTATATTACTATACTAATAATATATACTATAGTACACTTACGGCTGGAATCTATTAATAGCACCATGATATTAATGCTATTAAGTTTTCTACATTAGTTTAAAAGATGTGCGTGTATATATTATAATATATATATATATATATAATGACTTTGATGCTATTAAGTTTTCTACCATTAGTTTAAAGAATGTGCGTGTATATATAATATATATATATATATATATAGAACTAGGCTGGATTATTATTAATAGCACCAATGACTTGATACTATTAAGTTTTCTACCATTAGTTTAAAAGATGTGCAGTTAGGATGATGTGGGCCCTCTAGGGTTGAGTGTGTGATTAGTTGAATAGTATAATCGAACGGATGAAAATGATAAAGGAGGTAAATCTAAACGCAGAAAACTTGATAGTACCAAATGCTTCGTGCTATCAATAGCATTCCAGCTGGACTCTCTCTCTCTTCCTATATATATATATATATATAATATATATATATATATATAATATAGGCTGGGGCTACTATACTCTTATGAGTATAGGCCCCTTGTACTCATAAATTTTTAACCGTTGATTGATGGGATGTGTGGTTAGAATGATGGTAGTCCCCACTTAAAATGATAGTAGTCCCTAGGGTTGAGTGGGTAGTTTGTTGAATAGTATGATCTAACGGATGGAAATGATCAGTGGAATAAATCTAAGGCCGAAAGCTTATGAGTATAAGGAAGCCAATACTCATAAAAGTTAGTAGCCGGACTCTCTCTCTCTCTCCTCCTCTCTCTCTCTCTATATATATATATATATATAATATATATATAATATATATGAGTCCAGCTGGGGTACTATCGATAGCACTAAGGATTTTGGTGCTATCGAGTTTCTCCACCGTTAGATTAACCCTCTGATTATTTTTACCCGTTAGATTATACTATTCAACCAACTACTCACTTAACCCTAGAGGCCCACATCATCCTAACCATCCATTTCTTAATCTAAGAACTAAAAATCAATAGCACAATAGGTTTGTCGCTATTAATAGTATTCCAGCTAGTTCTATATATTATATTATATATATATATATATATATATATAATATATATATAATATATATATATATGATGCTGATTTTTTTTTACCCATCCAACGTAATGGTTATTTTTATTTATTTTTTATATATAGACATTTTAGACATTGTAAATCACATTTACTTTAGTAGGTTATGATTTTGAAATATCTATTGTTAAATATAATTTTATGTGCATATATAGAATACTGTGCTTATACGACTGGTACATATATTAATACAATTAGTAGAGTTTCTTTCTTTCTTTCTTTCTTTGAATTATCTTCTTGACCCCACATTAAGAACTATCTCGAGACAGGATAAAACTTCAGTGGGAGCTCCCTAACGAGGTCTCGTTGTAGGGCTTCCAATCTACTACTATGTGTTTGTTTTGCCTCCATCCAACTACTCGTTTTGTGTTTTTTTCAATACTAAAAATCTAACAAAAAAATAAATCATAGAAAAAAGGGTTATAATTCTTGGTTAGATATAAAAGTAACACATGACGACGAATTGGGTCTTCTTAACGGGGCATTATTGGAAAGCTCACCACTGAAGTTTTTTTTTATTTTTCGAGAAAGATCACTTGATATATATTTCTCAAAAATGCTAAAAATTCAAAAAGCCCTAATAGTAAACACGCTAGCGAGAGATGGAATTTTCAATATTTAAAGTAATGAATAAAAATATCAACCATTATTCAGTATATACAACAAATTCTCTAGAGAGAGGAGAGAGAGAGAGAGAGAGAGAAAGGTTGGTGTGAGTGGCATTTTTTTTTAAAAAAAAAACTTCAAATACCATCCCGTGGTTTTATACTTTTTTACTTTAATACCCTATATTTTAAGTGTATCAATTTAGTACCATTGGTTTTATTTTTATATTTTCATTATCGATTCTACTAATTTTTTTTTTTAAATCAGTGACAAAATTAAAACTAAAGGGTACTAAAGTGAATATTTAATAAATTTAGATAGAGTATCTGAAATTTTTTATACATAATTTAACAAAATATTAATAAAAAAACTGACGAAAAGATAAAAATAAAACCACAGCACACTAACTTGATACACTTTAAAATATAGAGTACTAAAATGAGAAAGTGTGAAATCACAGAGGTGATATTTGAAATCTAACCCCTTTTTTTTAAATTGTCCGTACACACACCACTATCCAATGGGATTAATTTAAGGAAAAACTTCAAAAAAATCCTGTGGTTTCGTAGTTTCTCACTTTGCCCTATGTGGTTTAAAATATATCAATTTGCCCCCATGTGGTTTCTTTTTTCTCTTTTTCTTATCAATTTTATTATTTGTTTTTTCTTAAATCAGTGATAAAGTTAAAATTAAAGGATACTAAAGTGAATATTTGATAAATCTAGATGGATATCTGAAGTTTTTTTTGTATATAATTTAATGAAATATTAACGAAAAAGCTACCGAAAAGATAAAAACGAAACCACATGGGGACAATTTGATACATTTTAAACCACGGGGCGGCAAAGTGAGAAACTACGAAACTACGGGGGTTTTTGAAGTTTTCCCTTAATTTAATGAGATAGTGACTGTGGGTCCCACTCCCACGTGGCAAGTTCCATGGACCGTGTGCACGGGGGGAGGAATTCTACACTGTCACACATGCACCACGTCATCAATAACAAGCCAATCACATTCCTTCTTTTAAACAAAAGTACAATAAAAATACTTTTTTACAATCATGATGGGACATATATTTTTAAAAGGATTAATTTGATTGGTTTGTTACGCCACATCACTAATATACCCGTTCATCTTTAGTCCAAGGCAAGAATAAACTCCTTTTGGTCCCCAGTGCGAAAAATTCTAGAATGCAACGGGTATATTAGTGATGTGGCGTAACAAACCAATCAAATTAATCCTTTTAAGAATATATGTCCCATCATGATTGTAAAAAAGTATTTTTATTGTACTTTTGTTTAAAAGAAGGAATGTGATTGGCTTGTTATTGATGACGTGGTGCATGTGTGACAGTGTAGAATTCCTCCAGTTTGAGGCTCTAACCACCAGTTTATTATTATTATTTTATTTATGAAAATTAAGAACGTGGGATGTGACAAAATATGTGTAAAATTATTGTGGGGACCCTGTGCATTAAAGTTAGTCGTGAGCTGTATAATTACTAAGACGTTTTCTTAATTTCTTCGTAAGATTTTAGAATCAGAACGTATTTTCTTTTTATTATCGAACATAGTCTTAGCCTTTTGGTGAAGCGCAGTGATGCTAACATTTAATCAAATTAATTAATGCAGACAATGAAAAATGATCAAATTCGATAAGTTTATGTATAATTAGTCAATTCAGATGCATCAACATCATCTCGCGCTATCTAGAATCTATATCTATATCTATATCTATATCTATATTTATAGTTTCTATACATTATTTTTTATGGTGTTTGCGACGTGGTAATTTTTTTTTCACCCCTCTTCTCATTCCCTGATACTTTGCCTTCCCACCTCATCTCGGACTGCCCACTTTCTAATTAATATATTCACATGATTCATTTTCATCTAAATAAATTACTTTTAAAAAAAAATAATAAATAAAATCTCTTCATACTCTTTTTATCACATTTTCTTCTTCTTCTTTTTTTTTGATGTACAAGAATGATTCAATTTTTATATTTTTTTAATTTTTTAATCTTTTTAAATTATGTGAGGATTGAAATTAGAATTCTGAGGAAGAAGCAGTGGGTGTGGGGGGTGCTCCGTAGGGCATCGACATGGCCATGATCGAAGAAAAGCTCGACGCCGACAATAGCGGCAGAGGCGACGCGGAGAACAAGAATTACCTCTCCGATCTTGACAGGACAATTAAGATGCATATAGAGTAATAACTTTATTACCGTTTCTTTCATTATTATTATATATAATTTATTTATTGTTGTAAATTTTACTACATTTATACATATCTATTTTATATTTTCTATTTGTATCTATTGACATCTCACGACAAGTCAAAAAATTTTAAAATTTTAAATTTGTCGATCTTTATCTTCTATAGCATTAGTCCGCTGCAATGCGCGGATAACTTCACTAGTTAAAAATTAATTTTACTATGCGGTCCACGGCTGATGTGGCGGACAAGGTCCAGCTAATACTACTCGAAATACAAATGTCCTAAGAGCCGTAAAGTTTGAAAATACGCGGCCTCTTTTTCTTTAAGCATCATATTTGAACACGGCAAGGAGTTGCAAAAAGAGTTTCATGCATGTTAAAAGCTCAAAGAAAAAAAAAAAAAAAGAAAAAAAGAAAAAAGAAAAAAGAAAAAAGAAGCCAACTTTATTATTAATTGCTTGAAGATTCGGGGGTTGGAGTTTCATCTAAATCTCACCCACTCCAGAATCTGGAAAAGTAAATGAACAAATTGACCATACTTGATATTTTTATTTATTCTTTTGAAACATTAATTAAGAGATTGAGATTGAGAGAGAGAGAGAGAGAGAGAGAGAGAGAGAGAGAGGATGTAAACATAGTGATGGATTAGTGGATTGGTTTCTTTGGTTTCTTTGGTTTCTTTAGCAGTGGTTGAAATAGTTAGTGGGGAAGTAGCTAACATGATCTTTGCCTTGACTGTGCCGTAGAATTTGGTATGAAAAAAAAAAAAAAAATCTACTTATTTATTGTTGTTAAGAAGAAGCGGCGATATCAGTTGAACTGCACGTACAGTTGGTAAAAATATTTTATCTTGAAAAGATTTTTGTTAAACGTGTAATTATATGCGTTTCCCTAATTGCGAGTACTTCGGTTTTTTAAGCTTTTTGTTGTCGCCTGTTGGTAGGAAAAATACTAATAATAGAAAAATATTTTACTTTTTTTAATCACTGGAGAGTAAAATTCTTATATATAACTTAATGGTTAGAAAAATATTTATATGTTGTATATAACTTGAAATTCTTATTTTTATTTAATGTGAGATTAATGTTGAGTTAGGGCTCTATTGAATATGGAGCTGATATTCTTGACATTTCGAACGGTAAAAAAAAATTANACTAGAAACTAATTTTGAAAAGTTATGAAACACAATTCATATTGGACCATTTATTTCGAGGATAAAGCTGGAATAATGAAAGTTATACTCGCTATCCTATCATATATAACAAATAACCACCCACAATATGGAGCTGATATTCTTGACATTTCGAACGGTAAAAAAAAATTATATTATTTTCGTGTTATTTATATTTCAAACCTATGCAATTAATAATTCCTCCTTATTGTGGGTGGTTATTTGTTATATATGGTTATCTCCATTTGCTCTTAATTTGTGACAATGAAATAGCTCCAACATAGAAATTATTTTCTACATTTTGATTTGTAAGTTAATCGCACCAATTGAAATGCAACGCATATAAATAAGAGACAAATAAGAGAGAGTTGGGGTTGTTTTTATATGCTCTTATGATCCATCAAACAAGTTTTAATTTATTGGACTAGTTTTGGATAATGATATTCCGAAAAATACTTTGTCCGCGTACAAATTAAGTTTAAAAGCATTAAATCCAACATTAGCTCATATAGATAGCATGATTCTCATCTCATGAATTGCAGCAAAACCACTCAACTGAACCCTCGTCAGAGAACAACTTCGCTACGAAACATCTCAAAGTTTTGTTCTGATCTGAAAGTTTTCATGTCCGTATTGTAAGGTCGTATTGGAGAATCTACCGATGTAGAATCGTTGACACTAACCATTAATTCTAAAAACTCGAGCTATTAGAAATATACAATCAATTCACTTAAAACGTATAGACACAGTACTTAGGGGTCTTGATTGTGGCTCGAACATGACTCGGCTCAACTCGGCTCTTCACTATTTTGAACGTAAGAAAAATACTTATAATAACACCTTTGATACCCTAAGCGTTTGGTTCGGATATAAGTAAGAACTAGCTATTACAGGGATAGGTATAAGTATGGAGATAAAAAAATAGCGTTTGGATAAAAATTGGGTTGTTCCTTAGGATAAAAAAAAATAGCGTTTGGATAGATAATATGGAATAAGAAAAATAGTTGATAGTTATATATAAAAAATGGAGGTATTGATGGAGATAGTTATACCCGGTTATTATAGCTAATCGAGAATTATAATTCTCAGATAAAAAATTAACGTTTGGATATAAATAGAGGCATGAGACTAAATAGTGGTCCTTCTCAATGTAAAAGATAGGAACAAAAGGAGGACCAAAAAATAAAAGGAGAAAACAAAATTAAAAATCATGTGAGATAAGTTGCCCAGTTTAGAAGGGATTCCCTAGTACTATTGGTCCTTATCCGAAATGACTAGTCCAAAGTTATTGATGGAGACTCATGTCACATACATACATACATATATATTACATATATATATATATATATATATATATATATATATTACATATATATATATATACATACATATATATATATATATATATATATTACATATATAATAATATATAGTATATATATATAAATTTATAATATGTTCTCTTCTTCTCCGTGACGCTACCAATTTGGTTTTTGTAGCCCTACCCAACACCCTTCCATGAGAGACCTACACAAGGAAAATATGAAAGGGAATGCATGCACTAGCTAGTGGTTGGACTCATGTGAGGTCCCTATACTCCCCCTAAATGAAATGAACTTGTTCCCTATACCTAGTGTTTAAGCGCATCTTATGCGCCGCACCTCGCTCAGAAATCAAAATGTTAGTACCAAACTACGCTATGGAAAAATATCTCGTCTGTTTTCGTAAAGAATAAAAACAGCAGTTCTATTTGCTAAGTTCTGTAGTCCCATTTATGTATATATGTTTTCCTTCCAACTTTTTCTGAAAAATGGACGAACTTTATGACATTCAAAAAGCCTATATATCAAAATTATTGTTCTACTGTTTAGCAGTAGGTTTCTAAAATACATAATTTATATATATATATATATATATATTTTGATGTAATGAAATGGGGCCTCAGTCAAATTAGATTTTGATTTTAAATGTTGAAAATTAACCAAATATTAGATGAGGTAAATGAAGTGAGCATATATATGCATCTCGTGGAAAAAAAAAAAAAAAATAGTCGGAAGCTTTTCAACGACGCCTTATTAGGGAGTCCTAATTAGTCGCCACGCGTCACTTTTATCTCTATCCAAAAGATATAATCCTTCCCGGCCTCTAGGATTAAAATCTTTTTTCGTGTTTTAGTATTAAAAATACTCGATGAATCATTAGATGGAAACAAAACTAGTATGTGACAGTACATCAGATGTACTCCCTAACGAGACGCCGTCCGAGAGCTCCCCACTAAAGTTTTATCCGCAGCTGGTGCAGGCAACAATATCTCTCCTCAGTGAGGATGTTTATCCCCCACAAGAACAAACCATATGGCCCTATCTTCCTCCCACCTTCCTTGCTTGGATGTAAAGGGGTCAGGCTAACCCAAATTGACTGGGAGACTCATGTGCTACATTCACTTGTAGGCCCCCTTTTGTACTCCAAAATGATGATAATACTAATAATATATAATAATAATAATAATAATAATAGTAATAATATAATTATAAGTAAATGAATTTTGGTTAATAAATAACTGGTTTGATTGGTACAATGGTTGGCAAAAGAAAGAGAAAGGGACAGCTAGTTGGGGGGGGGAATTGGAGTTGCTTTGCCTAACATTACCATGTGTACACAGTTGTTGTGCTTGACAAGTTCCAACTTCTTGGATGAGATAAGGAGAAAAGTATGAGATGAACCTCTCAATAAAGGCCACTATTTATTCTCTCTCTCTCTCTCTCTCTCTTCTCTCCTCTCTAGAGTTACATGATTTGAGGGCAAGGGTCTATCAAAATAAAAACTTAGTTGGCGGTATAAGCAGGAATAACGAAAATTATTCTCGCGTATTCCACCAAACGAAATAATTTTTTGCCGATATTTTATCCGGTCAAACTTTGCTATTTTTGGCTGTTCCAAAATAGTGAGGGATTTACTATTCCACCATTTTGATGGAATAGTGCTATTCAATGTTTAATTTCAAACTTTATTAAAATTATAAATTAAATTAAAATTAAATTATATAAATATAATATGTTATATATTATAATATATTATTTTTATTATAAAATTATTAATTGTTACTATATTATACATATTATTATATTTAAATATTATCATAAATTATATTTAAATATTAAATTTTATAATAAATTATATTTAAATATTATAAAATATTATTTTTATTAAATTTAAGTTTAAATAGAATTTTAAAAAATTATTAATTTATTAATAATAAAAAATTTATAAATTTATTAAAAAATTTATTATTATCAAATTTATAAATTTATTATAGTAAATTAATTTTATTAATTGTTCCCACCCCTATTTTTATTTTCAAATTTTAAAATTTGATATTTTATATTTTAAAATTTAAAGTTTGAAATTTAAAATTTAAAATTTAAAATTTAAAATTTTGAATTTAAATTTTGATATTTTAAATTTTAAACTTTAATTTGAAAATTTGAAATTTAAAAGTTAAAATTTTAAATTTTAAAATATATATATATATAATTTAAAATTTCAAATTCAAATATAAGGAGAGGGTTAATATCAATATTTTTTATTTATATCTACCAACTTTAATTCTTATTCCACCTTACCTAACCAAACGTTATTTTTTTTATTCTCAGGAATAACCCAATTTTCATCCAAACATAAAATTGATTTAATCCCCGCTTATACCTCAATTTATACCTATTCCTGTAATAGCCACTTTTTGCTTATCTCCGAATCTAACGATACTAGGACACTTAACCAAGGGTCACAAAAGTCTATATTGTATAAGATATACACCACAAATATGATGTATATATGTCAAATTAATTATATTTCGTCGTATTAGATTGCAGGGCCTCAGAGCAAATGCAATACAGTAATTTTATATTAAGACGGTGCTTTACGAAATATTAATACTTGCACTACAAAAAAAAAAAAAAAAGATATTATATTGTGTCGTATTTGATGGTAGAGTCTCTAAGCGGAGAAAATATTATAATTTTATATTAAAATGATGCTTTAAGAAATGTTAGCTTTTGCACCATGAAAAAAAGAAATATTATGAATTAATATCTTGTTTCAGAATATTACTTTTGGCAAGTTTGATGGATGGGTTTGATTAAATGTTTACTAGAGTACTACAACATAGGATATAAAACCTCTTATTAAGTCAATTTCTCTGTAACAAATAAATTCATCCTTTAAATAAATGTAGTAAGCATTATCTCGAAAAATTGTGGGTACTAGAGAGTTCTATATTAATTAATGGACTAACAACAAACTCTAGGATGCAATATTCATAAAAGAATAATCATAATAACAAAAAAGTTATTATTAAGTACTTTGTTGCTTAAAAATATACAGAACTTTTGCTGAACTATCAATCACTTTGAATTATTATCTGATCTTTCAAAATTTTGATTTTGCTTTAGTCGGTATAATACTTTGACTTGAAAATTTGACTGCATGGTTTATCTTTATATATTTAGTGAGTATATTTTATACAATTCTGGCAATCATAAATATATTAAAATAAGCAATAAACTTAAATTTTGAAGTTAAAGTATTATTGACTTACTCTAACCAAACAAATTGAAAAGGTTGGATTGTAAAATCAAAATTTTGAAAGATCAGATAACTGATTCAAAATGCTCATAGTTTAAGTAAGTTCTGTACGTCTTCCTCTAATTTGTTTCATTGTACAAATGGGCCCTAAAATGTAAAGAGATTAACAAATCAAGCCCGAAAAAAGCGCCATGTGAGAAGTTTAATTTGTGGTTGATCATTGATGTGGTTATGTACTATGCACTCTAGCAAAAGAATATATGAAGGGCTTGCTAGTGACTTAAGGGCCTAATAATAGATAAAGTAAAATTGGTATAAAAACATATATAAATGTATTTCTGAGTTTTTAGAACCGCAGAAAATATATTATAACCGACTTATTACAGTATGCGAAACGTGATATTACGTACGAAAACAAATAAATTTTTTTTTTAATCATACTTTCTCAGCTAAGTAATCCAAATGGTAAGTCGTTAAGATTTCAAAATCAAAAGCAAAACAATGACCTTGTGCAGAATCAAAAAATGGTCAAGTGCTTGGAATTGGAGTTTTGGCACGAGGCCGTAGAAAATTGACTACAGCCTGGCCTTTGTCAACCAAGCTGTTGGTCTGGCTCGAAGTTGTTGGTTCTCCATCAGACAGCACACACATAGAGACACATGAGAAAGTCGAGTGCAATTTTTTCTGCAGCTCCGTGCGCACAAAAATCCTGTAACCTGATACGTATGCTGCAGATGGGATCTTAGCCGCTGATAGTCTAGAGCAGAGATCCATTCCGTCGTAAATCTACAGTAAAATGATTATGTGTGCAAGATTTTTCTGCTAACAAAGTAGAATATAATATGCATGCGAGAAAGAGGATAAGGTGGGGAGGATATTTGCATGACTTTCTCGGGCACCGACTAATGCTACCATACTTCGAAGGGCCCATTCAGCACGAAAGGTTGCACCTAACGCTATCGGGCACAAAAGAGTTAGGTCGAAAGTATATAACAATACTCTCTATCTTTCTAGAAGACTATAGAAATTTATATCTTAACCAACTTACGAAGACAAATAAAGTATTTTTCTATCAAACTCTCTTACCACGCATAACACAATTTGCATGTCAACTGTCGAATTGACCAACTATTGGATTAATGAATCATCACAGTAGTTTGAAGGAACAGTAAGATCGTACAGAGTGTAGGAAAATTCTGTGCACCAGATTATAGCACAGAGCGATCGCATGTACAATACGCCCCTCTACCTCTACACATTCACCTTTTTAATAGTTTACATATGATTCGTGTGCAATTCAATGATTCAAATATGAAAATATGGCTACGAGATATCGATAATGTGTGTAGCAGCCTGTGTGGCCCACTATAAAATGGCCCATAATAAACATGTGAAACCAAATGTAATATATATGCATTTTAAAAAAAAAAAAAATAGAAACGAAAAAATTATGCTCAAAATCACCAAGAAATCCAGCCATTACAATGATGTAATCTTGATTATAAAAACCACAAGCAGGAATTTATGCCACATAAATATAGCATATTGACAATTTATGCACAAACAAATCTGTAATTTCAAACCAATTCTATCAACAGCAATCAATCCACTCCATGCGATAATTAGAAAAGGGAAAACGAAATAATCACAAGTTAGCGCCGATTTGATATACTGAAGGAGCTAACCTTCATTGGGGTTGCGACCACGAGAGGAGCTTCTGGGGAGTCGCTTGTGGCGAATTTCTCGTGCATGAAGCGGCTGTCGACGATGGATTCGTCCTTGAGGACGATCTTGTAACAGTAGCAGCTCTTCAACCCTTCCTGGTTTCGATAGCACTCGTGGTTGCTGTTCTTTACCTGCTGGAAATTCCATATGATGCTGAATTTGCCGACTGTTGCAACCAGGTGCCTCTCCTGTTTACCGTTCTCTGTCACCTGAAGATACCGCAGCAGTGAAAAGAGAGACAGTTAATCCAACAAAAAACCAAAGGAATTTCGAGAATAGGATCTTGGCATTCATCATCTGAGAAAGATAAATAATGCACTATGCATGTGAATGGACATCCAAATTGGAGTGAGAACGCAACAAAATTTAATGTGATAATGAATAGCAATCACTCATGTTATGACTTGCATTGGAGGCAAATAAATGATTGCTATTCATTGTCTCATCATCTCATGATATAAGAAATTACGTTCATTACCTCACCATCATCTTTTTCTTGAATATTCTCAAGTTTTCGAGATGACAATATAAGCATAATGTTTTTCTCAAAAAAAATATAAGCATAATGTAGTCGTCCGTATTAGAAGGATATTCAGGTGCTTAAGCGGAATTTCGTTGTTCTACTGGCTAGTTATGATGGCTTTTCGCCAAGTAGATGTAACTCTTATTACATTCAATGAAACGTATAGGAAATACCCTATACATTCCTTTCAAAAAAAAAAAGTAGTTAGCTAGAAATGACTAATATTTTAAACAGCTACTTTCAGAAATTCTAACTATTCAAATGCAAAACTTTCTTTGGTACATTTTATAATATGCAAAAGCTCCTGTAAAAATCATGCTTATCATCCAGCAAAAGATGTCGTGGACAATACAAACACTAAAATCTAGCGCAATATTTCCTGGGGCAATCCGAAAGCACCAGACTAATTCCAAATTTCTATTTACTCGGAAACAACTTATTTCTGTCCAGAAAGTGGAGTCACACTTGGTGTATCCTTGAATAAAGATCAACCATAGTAGGCGAATTCATCCATGCACCCTGTCTTCTTCCCCGTCCATTTTGTCCTATTCATTCTCTACCTCTGTTCGATCTAATATCCCTCTCTTTAGCTAGAAACTAGAGGTCCCAACAAAATCTCGATAGGAACTTACAGCAGTAAGAGATGTTGATGCGAATGGCTCTTCTCTAGGTTCTTTTTCCTCCCATGCAGAAATTCATCTTCCACAGGAAACAAGTGCTGACATAAACTTATCCCCATAGAAACCAAGACTGCTGCAGATAGTAAATATAGAACAACCGCAGAAGCAAATTTGCGCAAAAGTTGTTTTCCTGCAACTTCCTCTAAAGATCTGAATAACTCTCAAATTTATCTGTAATGAAGCTTATGCTTTCTAAGCATTTGGACCGCCGTTATATGATATGGGTTCCTAGCCACTGAAAGACAAAGTGAAACCCAAAATAGCAAAAACGGCCAAACCTGCTAAAGTCTCACTCCTACCGTAAAGCGATACTTTGGAGTTTGCCAAATACATCCTGTTCTAATCGCCACCAATGACAAGATTCCTTGTCCTTTTGACATCTGTCTTGAATTCGAGTTCTTAGCTGCCTCTCACCCTTGCTACTCATAGTCGTTATGTGCAAGGTTCTAGCACTAATTATACTATATGGGATACTCAGGCATGATATCGAGATTGAGGAGTTTTTTAAAAATCTCCCCTGGCAATGCTACAAGATTAGATCTGATAGTGAACTGTAGGGGTCAAGTTAAGATTGGAGTGTTATTGTTTTGCCTGGCACTTAGACGCTTAGCAAGCGCTAGGAAATAGCCAAGGCAATCAAAGTAACTCAAACTTCCAGATGGGAATTGCTTCAACAGTCAATGAATCTACAAATGCCAAATCATCTAAATGAGTAGAAACCTTACCTCCTGGTATCCATCTTAGATTATTGGCAATTTGGGACAGGTCACCTCGAGCGAACTGAAACATGCTAGACTAAATCTTGACCAGAGATGTGTTCTGTGCAGATATTTACTCTGTAACGGTTCTTTGAGGAACATGCCTACTAATGTTCTTTGCTCTTTCTAAACAGCTAAACTTTACTATAGATGTGGAAAGTGCCATATTCTCATACGAGCGAATATTCATGTTTCATATCATCATTGTATATGTCTAGAGTCTTCATGAAAATTTACATTCTAGTGCCGAGTCAATAATTTTGACAATAACAAATGCATCTCAAGTTTCAGCTAAAATACGAAAACAATTGCTTGTTTTCATCTCTACTTCATAGCAAGTTGAAAGTACATGTCAAGAAACTAAACGAGTTTATACTATTTCTATCTCCATGAGCTGCTTTTGTTTTTTTTCCCCCCGGTTAAGTGCATTTGCTTGTAATGTTGGTTTATACAAATAAGTCAGTGCATTAGTTTCCCTGACAGTAACTCTACAGCTGGATATTACCTCTCATTCCAAAATAGACAGCAACAGTTACCTTCATCCTTACAGATTTCTCTAGTTAGACTGAAAAAAATGAATACTTCAACAAATTATAATTCCTAGAAGCTAGTCACAGCCTGGGAAGACAAATAAAAATTGGAAATATGCAAATGCGAAGCACAAGTCAAGTAACACTATAACTACAGAAACTAATCAACTAATATTTAACTACTACATGAGTAGAAACTGACATCATGTATGACATCACACATATATATGCATGAAGGGGAAGTAATCAAACTCACCCAGGAGAACTGTCCCCCATGAAACTTATTGTCCTTCCCAGCCAGATGCGAATCCAGTGGAGTAAGCTTCAGCAATCTTGGAGCCGCAATCTTGTTCCCCATGCGTCCACTGAAACCAGTCTTCTCCTTTCCATCTTTATCCTTAAAGATGCTGCATATGAGTATCAAATAAGTGTCCGTAGTACCCAGTATCCACTTCCCATCGAAGGTAACATCGACATTAGTGATGGGGGATCCAAGCCCCGGAAATGCAGTCTTGGCCATCCTCATTGAATTCTTCGAGTACAAGCGGATCTTCCCATCAATCGAACCCACCACAACAGACCCATCGCCGGTCGAAGCAAAGCATTGGAAATTAGTGCCCCTAGAGAACTGATGGCCCTGAGTCCAGTGCAAAACCGGAGATTCATTTGAGCTGGCGATATTCTGAACCATCCCGCTCCGGTCCCGCATATCCCATCGGCAGAGCCTATTGTCATCCAATCCCAAGAAGGTAGACTCCGAAGGGTCCAATTGCGAGCCTTTGCTATCATTCGTGATGTCCCTCATCGTAATGTCAGACCCGTCCTTCTCGAATTTCCATTCTGTAACGACCTTCCCCGTTTCGATGTCAAGCTGGTAAACACCTGTCGAGTGGGGCTTCCCCGCTTGCCCCGGACTCATCAGAAGCATATTGCTCTCCGCCCTCATCAAAAGCGCCTTCTTTGGGGTCGAAGACCCTGCAATCTGACCCCCATCATGGCTAATTTTAACCGAAACGCCCTTCCCGTGAACTCCATGGTTGAAATTCCTTACAATCTGGATCCCCGAATTGTTCACCAAGAAGCTATTATCCAAAGCTCCGAGCGCAAGGCTCTGAATCCCGCCATCAATGGCCTCCTCCTCGAACTCCTCCAACAGGTCCTGGCTCGCCCTAACCGGGAGAATCGGGCTCTTCTCGAAGCTCCCCTCGGCATCCTCCCAGATGGCGTCGTCTGCAACCTCGGGTTGCGCCCACGCCACGAAATCCTTACCGAAAACCCTGGCGCGGTTCTCCTCCGTCGCGGCGAGGCCGTAGGTGTTCTCGAAGAGGCAGCTCCGGTACTGGCTCTGGAACTCGCGGTACCCTTCCGCGGAGGCGAATTTGAGGGCCCAAACCCCATCGGCCACGAAGTCGACGCGCCGCTGCTCGGGGAACGGCTTCAGCTGCATCTCCGCGCCCACCTTGGCGCGCACCTTGGATCCGATCACCAAGGACCATGGGGAGGAGGAGTCATCAGCGCGGTCGGGGAGGGGGGAGGGTTTGAGGAAGGAGTAGGAGGCGCGCTTGTCGGAGACAATCCACCGCGCGGTGGGGGAGCTCCCGCCGATGTGGAGGTAGAGCTTGACGGCGTCGTTAGGGTTGGGGTTAGGGTTAGCGTTTTGGGAGGAGGAGGAAGGGGAAGGGGAAGGAGAAGGAGAAGGGTTGGAGGAGTACTTGAGCTTAAGGGAGCGGAGTTTGGAGTCGACGTCATCGAGGGAGGGCGGGGTTAGGGTTTGGGATCCTTCGCGCTGCTCGTGCTCTTCTTCGTCTTCTTCCTCCTCTTCTTCTTCGTCCTCCTCCTCCTCGTCGGAGAGCTCGAGGCCCTCGCGACTATGAGAGCCTCCCATGGCGATAACCGGAGCGAGAGAGAGAGAGAGAAGGGGTTTCGGATTGGAATTCGAAGAAATGGAGGGGTTAATTTGTAAAATTTCGGTTTTCGCACGATACGTAGGAAGAGGATGCGACGGTTACAGTTGTTCGCGGGGTTTTGCCGGGAAATCAGAGGCCGTTCGGAAGTGATCTCAGCCGTCCAAATCAAAATCGAAGGCCAGGTATTAGGACAACAATTACAGTCTTAATTGCACCAGCGCCCCTCTATCTCTTCAGATATTTCACTTTGGTCCCTGAACCCCCCACCCCCCCCCTCTTTTGGTGAGATGGGTAAAATGTTGGCTCTAGGGCCGAGGCCCGGTCCACGCTCCACTTAACTTTTCAGTTTCGGACCGAGTCATGGGCTCCGATAAGGTTGATCCAAACCCGGCCCATTAATACCCTCAAACATGAGATTCATGAGACTATATTCAACTCGTTTGACTCCATGTTTGCTTTCTATTTTATTTTATTTTTTAAATTTGAAAAAAAAAACTATAAATTCAAAAAAAATATAATTATAAAATTGTATATTAAACTAAACGACCTCTAACTCCATTAAATCCCACTTGGTATCTTATCAACAAAAATTTATCATAATTTATGATTATAATATCTACATGTTCAAAAGAGAATCTTTTGCTCTACTTGTCGCAATTCTTTTTCTTTGTATCAATTCAATAAGCATCATTCACTATAATAGGATTCACGCATGGTACAAAATCTAATATAAAATTTAATATATAAACCAAATAATGTATTAGGAAACACATTATTATATCATTAACTCAGGTTACATCTAATAAGTAAGCAACATAGAGTTACAATGCAATAAATAAAGGGTGTTGACGAGACGAGTAAAATAAGCAAATATTATACAGGTTACAGCTTATGTAACGATAACATGTGTGCTCTTTAAATCCTTTTTTTAAAAAAGTTGTGCAAATTTTTCTTTGGTTTTAACATAAATTCCAAAAAATTTAAAAAGAAAGAGAGTTGCAATTACTTGCAGCAGTTGAAAATACAATAATTAAAAAAGTAATTTTATACAAAAGAAACGTTTTTCTATCCATTCACATTTTAAATAAAAAACAAATTTTTATTTTTAAAAAATAATTCCCCCCATATCATATGTGAAATAATAAAACTTGTAAATGTACTTTCTAATTATAAGCAAGTAAATAAAAGATTTATAGTCACTTCCTTTTCTTACATAGCGCTAAACGGAATAAATACAAATATAAATTTCGCATCTCTAATTATAATGTATTTATAAGTCAAATGGCTCTTAAATAGTGAATGTTTCTAGATCAGTTTTTTTTTTTTTCTCTCTAATTTTACATATTTTACTCTATCTGCATTCTTTTGGGTTAATTAAAGTATTCGGAACTTACATTAATTATAAATTATTTTGAATCAGTTACCAACCTTTCAAAATTTTGATATTACTATTTAATCTTTTAATTTATTTGACTTGGGTCGATCGATGACATTTTGATTTCAAATTTTTGAATATATTGTTTATCTCCACTCATTTAGTTAGTATATTTTATACAGTTCTTGCAACTATAAATCTATTAAAGTAAGTAATCAGCTTAAATTCTAAAGTCAAAATACCATTAGCAAACTCAAATCAAATAAATTTAAAAATTAAATAGTAAATTACAAATTTTAAAATAATAATAATTAATTTAAAATAATACACAATTCAAATAAGTTTGGCATAATTTTATTTATTTTTCATTCTTTGGGGAGGACTAGGGCTAGGGATGTCAATGGGTATGGATAGTCGAAATTTTAGCCGAATCCGAATCCGAATGAAACAGATATATCCGATGGATTTAGATATGGATATCAGAAATAGAAACCCGACGGATATAGATTCAGATATGAATTTTGATTGAACCCGACCCGACCCGAACCCAATCCGAACCCGAATTTATTTTGTATTATATATAATATATATATATATATAAATTTGATGTTATATTTGAATTTGTATTTTAAAAATTTAGATTTAATATAATATATTTTGAAATATTGAAAAAAGAAATAATTGTTTCATGGTTCAAATTTTCGGGTTTGGGTTTCGAATTTTTGGCCGGGTTCGGCTTTGGATATGGATTTTTAAAATCCGTCGGGTTCGGATTCTGGTTTGGGTCTCGGGTTTGGAGTCGGATTCGGGTTCGGATCTTTAAAAATCCGCCCCGACCCGTTGACATCTCTAACTAGGGCAAATGCCCACCGTCCAAATTGCCTGAGCCACGCTTTAATAGTCGTGCAGGCGGGTGATGTTGCATCCCGATAATAGCGTCCACGCTGTTGACACGTTCCTTCCCCCTCCAACGGGTGGGCCCCACGACCCATGAGTTTGACATCGGAGTTGGTGGGCCCCACTCCCACAAAACCCCAGAAAGAGGTTGTCACAAGGCTCATAAAGAGGTCATAACGACCTCATCACGCGGGAGACGTTGACTCATTTTAATGAGTTAGTTAAGTTGCAAAGCTATTCCCTGCACCGGGTGTACAAGTACAGCTCATGCACCGCCCTCCTAAATGTGTTCTATGATGATATTCAAAAAGGCCTATTTAAAAAGAAATAAATTTTGAAATAGCGTACTATTTTACTTTTCCGTTGATTAAAATATAGGTAAAATTGAATGAAAACTCCCTCACCTATATACCATTTTAAGATAGCCCCTCATTTTTTTGAGATTCCATGAGCGGTTAGTTTTTTGGAATTAAGTGATTTTAGCATAACAAATTATTTAGTTTAACTCAATCATAGTAGATAAAATTAGATTAATTACTTGTTAATAGCTAAAAGAGCTATCAATTTTTTATATAAAAAAAAGTTAAAGGAGTGTCAATACAAAAATTTGGGTAAATTTTAAATATTACCCATGTGGTTTCGTACTTTTTCACTTTAGTATCTTGTGATTTAAAGTGTATCAATTTAGTACCCTGTATTTTTTTTTTTTTTTTTTTGTCATCTCCTTCTGTTAACTTTTCATTAAATTATATATAAAAAACTTCAAATACCTCATCCATAGTATTATCGATATTCACTTTTGTACTATTTAGTTTTAACTTTGTCATTGATTTAACGAAAAAATTAACGAAGAAAATAACAAAAAGAGAAAAATAAAATCACAGGGTATAAAGTGATACACTTTAAACCGCATGGTACGAAAGTGAGAAAGTGCAAATTATAAAAGTGGCATTTGAAGTTTTTTCGGAAAAAAAAATTTAAAGTTGAGGGCTGAAGTTCCGAATACCCTATAATTGAGGGGATCTGCATACATTTTTACCTGGGCCGCGTGTGGAGTACGGTACGCGCCGGTGCAGGGAATAGTTTTGTGTTGACTTTTGTGGCCCAGTCAACGATTCTCCGCGGAGTCTCGTTCTGTGGTTACTCCCCGGTTCGGCAAAGTCAACGCTGGCTTAAACGGGGACCGGTTCATTGTAGATAAATTAGATGATTCCACGTGTGAGAAAGAGATGGGATATTGTTAGGGGTGAAAACGGATCGAAAATGATCGGATATTTGACAAAACCACGTTCGCATCTATATTCTTTTTTTTCAGGTACAAATATGTGTCGGATATTAAATTTTTGAAAAAATTTCAAATACCGTCAATGTGGTTTCACACTTTTTCACTTTAATACCATGTGGTTTAAAGTGTATCAATTTAGTGCCATGTGATTTTATTTTTTATTTTTTTATTATAAATTTTACTAATTTTTTTTATTAAATCAATGACAAAGTTAAAACTAAAGGGTATTAAAGTAAATATTTGAAAAACCTAGGTGGAGTGTTTGAAGTTTTTTGTATATAATTTAACGAAATATTAACGGAGGAAGCTGACAAAAAGATAAAAATAAAACGGCAGGACACTAATTTGATATACTTTAAATTATAGGGTACTAAAGTGAAAAAGTGCGAAACACACAGGAATGGTATCTGAAGTTTACCCTAAATTTTTATTATCATACCTGCTAAAAACAGATTCGGATATAATCGGTTATTTTTTCGAATTTGAATATGAATTGAATATGTATTCAAATAATAATAATATACATTAATAAGCACATATATAAAAAGAATTATTTTTCTATCTTGTTTTTCTAACTATATTTTTTCACATATAAAATGCGTAATTTTAATCTATAACTCATTATAAAATATACGAATAACACAAAAATCATCTCATTTTCCTTAAAAAAATCATCCTACATATCTTGATTGACAATTGAATTAGAGGAGAGTAGACAAAAGAGATCGACTATGGAGGAAAGAGATTGTGGAAACTGAACTTGACTAAGAAAATGAAAAATGAACTACAAATGTTTGTGCGGCTCAGATAAAATTCGCACTAAAAGTTCATTAAATTATTTTATTTGAAATCTTGTTATTATTTTGTATCATGAGCGAGGAAAGGATGAGATGGCTTTGGGTTCTTTATATACCCAAACTAATTTTGTGTTCCTCGTAAAAGGTCGCTTACATAATTGATACATTGGTGAGCTTCTATGGTATTTTTGATCGATTTGTTTGAATGTCGGATCGACTAAAATATCCAACGATAACTTACTCAATATAAAGATCTTTTTAGTGTGACTTGAATTTAAAGTCTGATTTGTTCCTTGAAAGGTCTCGACATCTATAATTTAGCAAGATGATATATTTTATCTATGAGCTGATTTATTATATTTTAAAAAATAACGTAAAAGCCAAATATCTGAAGACACTCTTACTATCCAATGATGACGGAAAATTCTCACACCAAATAGGAGAGCCTATATCAAGTACTATGCTAAAATATCAATACTATATGGTAGGAAACATAGTTATATAGGGATCTTTTCTTTTCTGTAATTAGTTGGATTGTGATATATGGTAACTTAGAACCTATGAGTAAAAACTAAGGATGCAAATGAGGTGAATCCGGAGTTCTCCGCCTTCCATTCTTTTTTTTTTTATCGAGTCGGAACGGATCGGGGCGGGTTAATTTTAATTTCATTTTTGGCCCCCACTTACTGCTCCATTCAGAGTGGATCGCGAATAAAAGCAAATTTTGGTAAATTTTGAGCAAATTTTGAGCGAAGCAAAGAAAAGAAAGGTCTCCTACCTTCCACTCCATTTACTTGTGGATGGAAATTGATTCAGGACGAATTATATTTTTCTATATTTTTTATTCCCACTTATATTCTCGTTCGGGGCGGATCTAGGTGGGAGCTCCACCAACCCGGATCCATTTGCAAAAGTAGTAAAACATAATTAGCTTAGACAAGGGGTCTATTTTCTCGTACTATATCATACTAGCACTTCGTTGAATCATCTTCCTTTTCTAAGCCGAATTATGTATTATTGGCTTACACATGTAGTCTAAAAAACCACATGTAACCTTACACATTAATACAAATGAAGAAAATGTTATGGAGCATCATCCAAGGGACTTTGTTAGAGTGTTATAATGATGATGCTTATGTGCAGTAAATTCGTTCAAAGATGTTCTTTTTCATCTAATAATCTAAAAAATCTGTTGCAACCTCTTTCAAGTAAGCTTACTACTCATCAAAATGAAACAATACCAACACTTTCATCATGCAACAATTAGCAAATCAAGAATTGGTTATGCACGGGTCGAATATAATGAATTTGGTCATATTCAGTCAGTACACAATGACCAAATCAACTGGTATATCCTTCTGTTAACGGTCATGGCAACTTTGCAATATTATCAACATTCGTAACGATTAATAATATTACTAACAACTGATGTTAGTATTCCTAAATAAATTTACTAAATTAGATCACTATCTGTAACAAAAGAAAATGGATCTGATCTGCTACACCAAATACTTGATCTTGTAGTATTCATTTAATTTTACTTTTGACAAATCAAATCAATCATCGAAAGTTTGAATTCTCTACAAATACGCGATAAAATTATTTCATAATATATTAAAAAAAATTCTGCGTCCTGTGTTGTAAATGCGACGGTGAGGTGTCAAATCACGGGGAATCAACATGAGCACCAGAGGACAACCACACAGTGGGAGGTTCCACTTCACTGAAGTAAACTAACCATCTGGGGATTTGTGAGACACCTCGTGATCCGTGAAAGATTTTGTCCCCACGCTACCACAAGCTGTCTCACCACTGTATCCTCCAATCCAGCTGGACACCCTGTAACTTTTTTTTTTTTTTTTGGGAGGTGGGGGGTAAAAGTTACATTGAGATTCCTCAATTATAGGGTATTCTGAAATGAACCCTTCAACTTTAATAATAAAGATGAAAATAACTTAGAGCAAACTTCAGATACCATCCCTGTAGTTTCGCACTTTCTCACTTTAGTACCCTGTAATCTAAAATGTATAAAGTTAGTGTTCTGTGGTTTCATTTTTATCTTTTCACTAATTTTTTCGTTAATATTTCGTTAAATTATATAATAAATCTTTTCGATAAAATTTAAAAATAAAAATAAAACTATAGAATAATTAAGTATAATATATTTGAACCATAAAGTGGTAAAGTGAAATGCGCTAAAACCACAGCAAACTAAATTAAAGTTACTTTTTATATACACTTTTTTTAAGTATTTATTTTTTGAATTAAAAATTTTATTTTAAGTTACATTAAAAATTTTGTAACATTTGATAATTCAACACTTTTATTTGCTATAAAGTGATTAAAACTATTGAACTTGATAAAATTCTTTAAAAATTTTTTTATTAAAATTGCTTGATCCTAAAAAATAAAAGCTTAGGGGTTATTAATCCAAAAGAAAAGGGACCCGTTTAGAAACGGTTATAGTTGAGGGAGTCCCTATACATTTTTCCTTTCTCTTTCTTTTTTTTTTAGCATTTCGCTTCTCCGAGTCAACGCTCAGCGCCACGTCAGCAGCGTTCGCCACGACATATGCTCTTTTTTATATCCTTTTGTGTGGGACCCACTCCCCCTTTGATCTTTGTAAACACCGCCACCATTTTTAAACCCACAAATGCTCTTTTTTTCTTTTTTCTTTTTTTTGAGAAACTTTATTTATTTTGATGTTATTTTTTAGAAAACATAATAATTTTCATAAAAACATAGATAGATTTATTGAGTTAATTAAATCTAATCAAATTTAACTCGTAAGTGCAATACAACTACAACAGATGCACGCAGTTAAAAATACAATAGTTTTAATTAATTTATTTTATTTGGTATTATACAGATACATTTGCTGTAACTATATATCTTCTGCTTCGTAGGTTTGAAGAAATGTTATTTTTTTTGCCGACTATTACATTTCAACTACGGAATATTAATGACTGCATGTAATCAAATAATACGCAAACTAAATTTATTAAATTTGGTTAAATCTAATTAGTAAATAGTGATGGAGTTTTATGAAATGTTTTGTCACTAGTAAAAAAAAAAAAAAAACTACGAAATTGTAATTCTNAAAAAAAAAAAAAAAAAAAAAAATCAATATAATCCCATTTGTTAAAAATGTCAAAAACCTCCCTCGCCTATAGGCGAATCTAACATGAACCCTTTGTATTTTTTTTAACCGATAATTTTTCCCCATTAAACCAGGAGCTATTACTTCACAAAAAAAAATAAAAATAAATATATACAAAACTTGTATAAATTATGAACTATTTTGAATCAATTATCCATTAAGTCTTTCAAACTTTTGATTTTGCTATTCAATATTTTAATTTATTCGTTTGAGTCAGTCAACTATATTTTGACTTTAAAATTTAAGCTAGTTACGTACTTTAATAAATTTATAGTTGTGAGAATTACGTGAAGTACATGCTAACTAAATTTACAAGTTTTGTATATTTTTATCCAAAAAAGACTCACAGCTAAAAATAAAAAAGGCGAAAACTCCAGTGGTCTGTCTCAAAATATTATAGTTGAGGGGAGCTGCGCGCAAATTTACCCCCTATTTTCTAATTAATTTTTCGACGGTGTTCTCCGTGAAGTCCATTTCCTCCTCTCTTTACCGTTTCTGTTCGAATGAGCTCACATGTAATGGAGTTTATTATTACTTCACCTCAAAAAAAAAAAGAAAAAAAAGGTGAATTTGGGGTAATATATATAAATTATTAATTAAAAAAGGGTTTTTTTGGAGTTATTCAACTTGCTTCGTCCCCATCTCTCCCCCAATTCGGAGCCTTGCGAGGTCTCCTCCTCCTCCTCCTCCTCCTCTCATCGTGTTCTACGTTTTGGAGCCAAATACGGCGCCGAGATGAGGTGTTGTTGCTCTACTGGTTGTGATCGGAGTGGTTATTGGAGCCCTCGGAAGGGGAATTTGGGCAGGGATTGATGTGGGTCGCTTGCGGAGTCGATTGAGTCGATCGCCATGTTTGGATCGCGGAGAGTGGATGATGAGATGCAGCTCGAGAGGCAGAGGACCGTGAGGTGAGTTTATGTTTTCTCTCACAAGATCCGATTTCGATGAGACCCATTTGAAATGATTTGATTTTGTGTGATTTTTGGCTCGGAATCGCGCAGAAACCCTAGTTTTTCCGGTTCAAGGTTTTAGCAGAAAACATGTTTTGGATTCAATTTTGGTTATGTGTAAAGATGCTAATTTTAGGACATTAGCTAGGGTTTTTGAGTCTGAATCGGAATGTCCATCTAATCTTGGGTTATTTTGCTTTTAGTTGTGAATCCTCCAAAAGACCCGATTTTGATGAATAGCCATTTGAAATGATTTAAATTTGATGTGATTTGTAGGTTAGAACTTGTATTTAGTTGGTTCTGCAATCGGAATGGCGTATAAACCCTAGTTTTCTGATTCAAGACTCAAGTTTGGTTATGTTCAATGATGCTAATTTTAGGACATTAGCTATGGTTTTTGTGTCTCAATTGTTTGTTTTTGTAATCATGCTAAAAATGGAATAAAATCATCGTGGGTTCTTTTGTTTTCAGTTGTGAACCTGGTTTTTTAGGGTTTGAATTGATCATGTTATTATTGTGTACTATTCATAAGTTCTCAGTACTGCTTTTCTCTCTAGGTTCTACTCAGATGGGAGACAAAACCAAGCTATACCCACATACCAGGCCCCAAAACCCAGCGTATACGCCGCTACTAAACTTAATGGTGTAAATCCTGTGAAGCCGAAAGTGATCTCCGAAGAACGCGAGCCGTGGCGGAAGAGAATATTTGACCCAGGAAGTGATTTCGTATTGAACTGGAACCGCTTCTTTCTCATCTCGTGCTTGGTCGCTTTGTTCATCGATCCTATGTACTTCTACTTGCCCGCGATTGATTATGGTGAGACCACTTCGTGTGTCAAGACCGACTGGCGTCTTGCTATCGTGGTCACCATCTTTCGATCGCTTGCAGATCTATTATATGCTATCCATATTGTTATAAAGTTTCGAACTGCGTATGTGGCCCCGAATACGAGGGGTTTCGGACGGGGAGAGCTCGTCACGGATCCTAAAAGAATCGCGAGGAGGTATTTAAGGTCGGATTTTATTATTGACCTAGCTGCAGCATTGCCTCTACCACAGGTAACTATTTCTTTAGTTTGTGTGTGTGTGTGTGTGTGTGTGTGTGTGTTTTGATCTTGATTTATTGCATATGCTAATTTAAAGCATGTATCAAATTACCCGGGAGGGGAATTTAGATAGTTAGGGTATCAATTATTCTTTCATTTTTCTTCTATTCGCCTTTGAGAGTTGGCTGTTAGCTAACATTTTCATTCTTAATATTTTTTTGCAGATTGTTATGTGGTTAGTAATACCAGCAATCAAGAACTCAACTCCCCAACATAGCAATAACACTCTTGCTCTCATCATCTTAATTCAATATCTTCCGAGGCTATATTTAACATTTCCTTTGAGTTATGAAATTATTAAAGTCACGGGTGTCGTTGCGAAGACTGCTTGGGCCGGAGCTGCGTACAATCTATTTCTTTACATGATTGCCAGCCATGTACGTTTTCTCCGCTTATTTCTTGAAATAAGATGTCATGCGGTATCCTTGGATTCCACTCTATACGAATTTCATATATGCTCGTCCGTAGTTAACTTTCATCCCTCACTCCCCAGTAGAGAAGGCTACTTCTGTAAATCTGTAAATTCAGATTTTACAGCGATAGTATATCTGTAAATAGATAATTTTGAAAGGACGTGTATATGCAAAAGCCACAATTTGAAATATGATAATCTTTGATTTACAAATCATATTGTAGCCTTTTGTTGCGCTAAGGACCAGATGTTGCAGGTTTTAGGAGCGATCTGGTACTTGCTGTCGGTTGATCGCCAACATACATGTTGGCAATCCTATTGCAAGCAAGAGGACGGCACAGGGAATACACCGTTATGCAATGTTAGGTACTTTGATTGCGACTTCTCAAGCCCGGATGAACAAACTTGGGCAAATAGCACTGGTGTCTTTGCAAACTGCGATGCTACTAACACTAGTATCGCTTTCCTCTTCGGCATGTTCCAACCTGCATTGAGCAATCAGGCTCCTGCTGAGGAGTTCGTTAAGAAGTACTTCTATTCATTCTGGTGGGGTTTGCAAAATCTGAGGTATGATTATATTCCTTAAATTTGCTCTTCTTTTTCTCTGTTGGAAAATATTTTTTCTTCTATGCTATTATTCAAAATTACATATTTTCTTATGCTGTATACCTTGTTCTTCATGTTTTCAGCTGCTACGGCCAGACTCTGATCGTCAGCACTTTTATCGGGGAGACATTGTATGCCATTTGCTTAGCTGTCGTTGGCCTTGTTTTATTTGCACATTTGATCGGAAACGTCCAGGTAAAATTCTTGTTAGTTTTGTAATTATGAAGGTGCTTGCTTGATCTTCCAAGTTCTAGTTAATTGTTACTAATTGATCTGTTAAATAAATGTAGCATAGTTATCAGACTTGGAGTGGACCTGATTAATGTTAGTTTTACCATTTCTTGGTTATGTGTTCGTCGTTCGTGTATCTCGAGCTGACCAGTACCGAAATCATATTTCAGACCTACCTGCAATCTATCACTGTGAGGGTCGAGGAATGGAGGCTCAAGCAAAGGGACACCGAGGAGTGGATGAGGCATCGCCAGCTCCCTCACGAACTGCGAGAGCGGGTGAGGCGGTTTGTCCAATACAAGTGGCTCGCAACCCGAGGGGTGGACGAAGAATCGATATTGAAGTCCTTACCTGCCGACCTTCGGCGAGACATCCAACGCCACCTTTGCTTGGACCTCGTTCGACGGGTACGCAGTATTGCCCCTATTGCTTGTTCTTCTCTTTGCGAAGAAGCAATTGATTTATCTCTTAGCTTTACCTGATTCCACTTGCTTGTCGCACATGTCCATGAGAGGATTATTAGAATCAATATCTTCTGATTTGCTATGAAATTTGAAGCATGGTAGCAGATTTAAACAAGATACTCCAACATGACCTTTTTGTGCTATTTGCAACTACATCTTGTTTGTTAGTGTTCTATCTATTGCTTGCAAATAGTTCCTGACCCCGCATTTTTCTTTGAAAATGGTAGGTCCCTTTTTTCTCGCAAATGGACGGCCAACTACTTGATGCCATATGTGAACGCCTCGTATCCTCTTTAAGCACGGAGGGCACTTACATCGTCCGCGAGGGCGACCCTGTCACCGAGATGCTCTTCATCATCCGCGGCAAGCTCGAGAGCTCCACCACCAATGGTGGCCGCACCGGCTTCTTCAACTCCATAGCCCTGAAGCCCGGCGATTTCTGCGGTGAGGAGCTCCTTGGGTGGGCCCTCCTCCCCAAGTCGACCACCAACTTGCCCTCTTCGACCCGTACGGTAAAAGCACTAGTCGAAGTCGAGGCCTTCGCACTACGAGCCGAAGACCTTAAATTTGTCGCCACACAATTCAGAAGGCTCCATAGCAAGAAGCTGCAGCACGCCTTCCGGTTCTACTCCCCACATTGGAGGACATGGGCGGCTTGCTTTATCCAGGCGGCCTGGCGGCGGTTCAAGAGGAGGAAGATGGCGAAGGGCCTGAGCTTGAGGGAGTCGCTGTCGTTTAAGTCAGACGACTCGGGACAAGACGAAGAGGAGAGCAGTTCTCCCTCTACAAGTGCTTCTCACCCGAAGCAGAATCTCGCGGTGTCGATCTTGGCTTCAAGGTTTGCTGCGAGCACGAGGAAAGGATCACAGAAGGTCAAGGACATGGATTTGCCCAAGTTGCAGAAGCCGGATGAGCCGGACTTCTCGGCAGAGCCCTATGATTGATGAAAAAAGTAACATGGTTGAATTCAATTGGTTTGAATTCGCTCGCAGTGTGAAGGGTTGCATCGCGAGGATTCGTCAAAGTGCCATGATTTGAAGGTTTGTAAAATCTACGAGCCTTCGCTCCGATAGATAGTTTTCAGTGTAATCTGATACAGTAGTGTGCATGTTATTAGCCGAAGCAGAGTGGAAGAAGTGTCTCTGATGGGCATTGTATCTGTTTCTTTCGTCGACAGATACGTTCTGCTTCATGCTGTACAATTTAGATGTATTTATTGGTAATTATTCACTTTGAATATTACAAACATCAACACTATCATCATTTGATCATAGATTTTTATTTTCGAATACAACCTAAGAGTTTGGTTTTTACCTATGTTTGGTCTTACTTTTCAAACTCTAAATATACTATGTTCTATTGACTAAGTAATTTACTATATTCTGATGAAGTAATGATCAGAAGCCACACTTCTAAGATTTCGTGCACCTCCGAAAAAGTATTGAGTAAATATGAGGCACATGGATGTCAAAGATGTCGGTTATTTTCCGGCCCTCACTGATTCTGAGAAAACAACATGATCTGATGAGAGGGAAGTACAGAACACTTGATATTTCTCAGCAATAGGACCAAACTGACACAACTACTTTTGTCGCGAAATTACTGGTGGGAAGCTTAAACTTCGCGACAGCGACAAAAGGAAACACTCATGTTTCACTCATTTCAAGCTGAAAACAGTGCACATGGTTGTAACAAAACTCTCCACTTGATGAGCATGGAACCCACATCACAACTGTTTTGTCTGAAACATACAACAATCAGGGGACATATTGCATTTATGATTATATTTGGCCCATCTTTGTTGCCGCGAATGCTTTAATTCCTGTTTATACATACTTTAAAATTGTAACTGATAACTGGTAGCTCACCAGATCTTGTAAGGTTAGAAGATAATTAACTCAAACACATTGCAGAATGCAGATTTGAGTAATTCTTTTCTTAAGCACATGGACAGCATCCACCTCTTACATAAAAATTACTGGCGCACAGTACACCACACCACTAAAACCCTACCATATGAGGCCCTGCTCTCTATTATTCAAAAGGTTAATGAATCAAGAATTATAAATTGTGGACACCTATTTCTTATGAATCGGATAATGTCACTTTTATACTACTGAATTTTGAAACTAAATTCAGCACATGCTCTAATAATAGGTTAACAGCACATGCGACTTTTCATACTGAGCTCCTTTAGATGTCGCAGATTATCGAAGGAATGAGATTTTAATTTCAAAATATAATTCATCAAATGTTCAGTGCAGTGCATGAAATGTATGTATTCATTGGTTTCGCGCAATAATATCTCCTTATTAAGTGCTTTCAGCATTCAGACTGCAAGCAATCATTTCATGAACCGTATCGAACATTTGATGAATTATATTTTAAAATTGAAATCTCATTCGTTCGATATAACCGGCAACCTCTAAATGATTACCTGTAGAGCTCCTTTATGATCTGCAACATCTAGATAGTAAATTATCAGAACATATGACTCACCAAACATAGCTTCTTTAGATGTTGTAGATCATATCGAAGGAATGAGATTTCAATTTCGAAGTATAATTCATCAAATGTTCAATACGGTACATGAAATGTATGGATATAAGTGCTTTCAGCATTCGGGCTGCAGGCAATCATTTCAACTTCTTGCTTCCAAAAACTCAAACCTCTTGAATGAAACTAAGAGCAACAGGATGCCAGTTTTCTCTTATTTTATTACTTGGCGAAAGAGATGCTTACATTGGGTAATCCATGGGATTGTCAATTGATAGCTTGGGACCCTCTCCACCCTCTTTTGTTCAATCATAATCAAAGCCATTGTTCTGTTTTAGATACTCCCTTATCCTTGGTTCGTCTCCACCCACGGTTTCTTGAGCTAAAACCAAAAACTCCCAAGCAATCATCGTCAGCCAAAAGAAACGAATTAGGAAAAGGAAAGCAGAGGAAAAAAGACAACCAAAATGAGGCTACCAATTTTAGGTGAGAATTGTACAAAAACTCTCTTTTAACTCAACAATATACTGAATAAATACAGATATGTAGCTGTTTATTGTTGAACACAAGCGAACAAAATTACAAATTCTATCGATAATACTCGATAAAATTGGAACCCAACTCTTCTATTTGGTGTTATTTATTAATTGTCACTTACAGCCGCACTCAAGTGGAAGAGTTCTTCGAAGACGTGGAATGATCCCCAGTTTTGCCAGGAAAATCTCGTAACATGATTCACCCAATTAATATATATAAATCCTGTTGTTGTTTTCATTACCGAATCACATAGTCGATGACTTGAGTGAAATTGGTATGTTCATTTTTGTCTTTTTTCCAGCATCAACTCATCTGTTCTCCTATTAGATCGACTCCGACGAGGAGGAATGATACTCCTTAAAAGAGAAGAAAATAAAAATGAATCCCCTGCACGGACAAAAGACTTCGAACCGCTGCGGTGAGCAGGAGAAGAGCAAGGCAAAGCTCCTTTTTGTAGATTTTATTAACCTTTTTGACAGGAGAAGAAGCTTTCACTACTTGCTCCTTAAACTTGATCAGCTCACTAAATTCACTTTCCGATACTTGTTTCTGAATCTCTACGATGCCAAGGCTTTTTGAATCTTTCTCTACTGCTGCTAATAAATCCGATTCTGACGACCTTCCCGCCTTTTTAATGACAACCCACTCATATGAGCTCCCCAGTTGGAACAATCCGGAAACCATTGCATTGAATTTGGTCACGGACATTGTGTTTTCGAGGAGGAGGTAGGGAACGATGAAAGGGAAAGATCGTGGAGCGGGAAGGATGTTGAGAAAGGACATAAATACAGGCAAGTAGCATATCACCAAAACAGGTAGCTCGGCTTCGGGGACGAACATAGTCAAAGGGGGAATTACACAAAACAATGGGAAAGAATAGAATGGAAGGATTAGTTTCCTTAACAGAAAGAATAATAGAATTAAGTTGTCTTTGTTCCAGATAGATATCTGCAATAAAGCATAAAAGGCTATTTTAGAAACTTGAATTTTGATGCATCAAAGCTACAATGAAAACTAAGTGGTGCTTTGCTTGACAAAGCTTCTAGAATAGCTTCTTTACTCAGAAAAGCAGAACCTCGGTATTTGGTAAACAAAATCTCTATAGCGTCTGCCGTGGCATGAAACTAAAATGAGCTTCTGAACCTCAAAAACAGAAGCTCCGAACTTGAAGCTTCAATGGAAAGCATTTTGAGAAGGATCCGAATAGCAAAGATAGTAGTGCTTCTTTTGAAAGCTCTACTAGAATAACAAGTTTGCAGAAGCTCCAATGCGGCCGCACAGACAATTAGGAGGATTACAAACCTTCGAAGTTATGATCTATGGAAGGCATAGACGAAAAAGGTGCATTGGACCGGAGTGCCATCTGTGCTGCTGTTAGCCTCGTAAGATTCCGGAACTTCACATAAAACCTAGAAAAGAACCTAATACAAAGTTAGCAGCTATTCAATACAGAAGTTAACGTGAGAATTGCTTCTTCGATACATTAATTACCTTAACATCATTTAAGAAGACGAATTTCCATCCGTGGAGGTGAGCACGAACAGCGATATCCATATCCTCAACAGTCGTTCTTTCGAGCCAACCACCAGAATCCTCTAATGCTTTAATTCTCCAAACACCGGCAGTCCCATTGAAGCCAAAAAGTTCAGAAACACCCCATTTACCTGCTGCTCCACTTCAAAATGAAAGCACAAATTAATATTTTGGAGCCGAGTTAAGAGGTTCTCGTCCTTGTTCACGAAACTCCACCTCCCTTGAACTAACCCAATTTCTGGATTTCCCTAAATTATAAAACAAGATCGACAAATGTACTCAAGACACTAGAATAGATCACTTGTTTCTTTAATACTACATGTTCTTACCAAATTCAGCGAAAGCTCAGTGAATTTGGAAGTTGTTTCATTACCAAAATTACGTAAACGTAAATTCCTACGTAATTATGCTATCTCCTTTCAGCGTTTAGAGTTATTCACAGTTCCATGTTATTTTCTTGAAATCATCTATAGGCGAGTGAATAATTCTAAACATATTCATACAACTCAAGAGATTTAAAAAAAAAAAAAAAAAAAAAAGGAGGAGAATTTGTCATTATGGATATCACTACCTTAAAATGTGGGACAGTGAGCTTAAGGAAATCAGGGTTTGGTTGGAAATCGGCATCAAAAATAGCAACGAACTCATAATTTTTCACGTAGTCGCAACTCATTGCGGACTTGAGATTCCCAGCTTTATAACCAGTGCGGACCAACCGATGCCGATAAACAATGTTGACACCCCAGAGGCTCCATTTAACAACCTCAGCTTCAATCACAAGTCGAACCGTGTCATCGTCCGAGTCATCAAGTACTTGTATTAGTAGCCTCTCTTTAGGCCAATCGAGCTGGCACGCAGCCGAAATCGACTGCTCATAAACCTACCGCACGAATTAAATTACAAATTTTTACTTCAAAACGAAAAAAAAAAAAAATCAAACTATGCAGAGTGATAGAGTCATTAGTGATTGATTACCTCCCTCTCATTACACATGGGAATTTGAACAAGAACCATGGGGAATTCACAATCCCCTTTGATTGCACCCTCCTCTATCCTTGGTTTGATCCTCTTAAGCTTAATCCAGAAGCACCCTAAGCACAATATGATCCGATCCACCGACTGTACGACGAAGAGAACAATGCAGAATTTAGAGAGGACCTGAACCGGGCACGCAATGTAGGCGGCGCGGTACGAGAGCCATGAGAGATAGGCCGAGTGCGTCCACCCCTCGATCTGCAACTCGGGCTGATGAAAGCGCCAGCCTTTCCAGTAGGCCGAGAGCTTGATGAGGAGCGCGGCGGCGAGGCAGAGCACAAGGAAGCCACTGATGAGCTTGAGAAGCCGCCGCGGCTTCTCGGGCTTGTCGTCCCCGGGGACGACACGGTGCCCATGGCTTAGCCGCATTTTGAGAGCTCCGGAGAGTGCCGACACGGCGGAAACAATGCAGCAAACGCTGCGGCGGGCCGAGAGGATTAGAGCCCAAGTGAGCTGCTTGGGGCTCCTCCTCCCATGGCCCTTGCCGCGGCGCGCCGGAGAATCAGGGCCGTCGATTTGGATCACGGAAAAATTAGGGTTTTCCATGGCCACCACCACAGGGGCTCCCCTCCCTCCTCTCTTCTCCTTCCCCCACCTCCACTGGGAGAAGCCCAAGCTCGGAGCCATGGCTTCTGCTTCTAGGGTTTAGACCATCCCACACCAACTGAAACTATATAATAAACTTTGAAAAAAAAAACACCAAATTTCCACAATTTCTCTCAAATCCATCACCTACCCAGATGCTCAAATGAAGCATTTAGCCCTTTCCTCGCATCAAAATCATATCTTGCTCCCCTCATTGCGGAGCAATGTAGTAGATGAGGAAGAAGAGGATACAAGAGAGAGAGAGAGAGAGAGAGAGAGAGAGAGAGAGAGACAAAAATAGGGTTTTGACGAATCATGTGTACACAATGTTGTGTGTTTTACTCTTCAACAAAAAAAAAAGCTCTTCCTCAATTTAAACCTCTCCAAATGTTACCATGGTTTTAATTTTATCAAACTTTTTTGGGTTACCATTAAACGAAAAAAAAAAAAAAAAGGACTAGTAAATCCACAGGGAAATGAAATATATCTTATGATAATTTATGGAGTGAGTGTAATAAGATTGATTACAGAGGTGATAATTTCTGATGCTTTGGATCCAAGCAAAAAACAGCAAGTAAATAATAAAGAACCCTAGACAAATATTTGGCAGTTTTAGATAGTAATAAGAGACTCAGAAAATCTCAATCAAACTGTTTACTGGTACTTTTCTTCTGTTATGAGTTTATAATCTGTTATTTTTATGCTACATTTTTGTGGATTAAAATTAGGGAAAACTTCAAATACCCTTGTGGTTTCACACTTTCTCACTTAGTATTCTGTGATTTAAAATGTATCAAGTTAGTACCATGTCGTTTCGCACTTTCTTACTTTAGTACCCTGTGGTTTAAAGTGTATCAAGTTAGTACCCTGTAGTTTCGTACTTTCTCACTTTAGTACTATGTGGTTTAATATTTCGTTAAATTATATACCCAGAAATAAATAATAAAAAGAGAAAATTGAAACCACATGGTACTAACTTGATCCAAAAATGAAATCACAGAGTACTAACTTGATCCAAAAATAAAACCACAGGATATTAAAGTGAAAAAGTGCGAAATCATATGGTACTAAGTTGATACACTTTAAACCATAGGGTACTAGAATGAAAAAGTGCGAAATCATAGAGGGTATTTGAAGTTTTCCCATAAAATTATATGAGGTGAACTGGTCCAGTGACACACTGACACAAATATGTATAGACTCCAGGGCATGAATGCATCATAGATGGCATGATGGTGATGGAAATGGGAAGTAATCTTGATTTAATTTGTGTGAAAATTGTTAAATAAAATATTTTTTATATTTAACACTCTCGCTCACGTCTCGACTCAAACTTTTTACCATGCTCACAATATGGATTTGAATTAAAATTATAAAAAATTAATAAATCTGGCGTGACTCAAACTCAAAACTATGTATTCTAATACTATGTTAAATAATATAAAACAATCGTATTATTTCTTTTGCATTGGAGAGCTCCAGCATTGCAAAAGAAAGTACATCGCTTATGATCAAAAATACACAAAAAACCAAAAGCTTCACCTAAAAAATTAATCAATAATTTTAAAAATTTCACTCTTAAATATAATTAGTTTCGTTCAAGGTTGGAATTGGAATAGATAATAAAATGTGAATAAATTGGAAAGGTAATTGGATTGGTCTGCTCCCTATAGACGTTTGGTTCATTCGTGGATTGGAAATTGGAATGAATTATTTTCATTCCATTATTTGCTTCATATAAACTAAAAAATAATAGGGTAACACAACACTAATTTCACTCTTAAATATAATTTTATAAATTTATCTAAAAATTTATGAAAAATTTAATACTATTCTCAAATTAGAGCGTTGCCAAAAAAAAATATCAAATTCATTTTAAAAATTTTTATGTACGAAATAAAATTATAAAAAATATGTAAAATTATTTCTCGCCGCCGCACCACCAGCTCGTTACCTTCGCAGCGTTGTTAGGATTAGGGATAGGATTTTTGAGAGAGAATAGTTTGTTTTTCAGTGAGAAAGAGGTGAAGAGATCTTACAGGAAAGAGGATGGGTGGGATGGAGATGGGTCGCGTGGACTGAATCTTAAAGCAGCAGGAATGATAGTGATCCTCGTCGAGTCATCTTGCAATGATAAACCTCCCTGTAGAATTTTTGGATTTTGTTCATTGTATTTGCAAGTTCTGGAACTCAACATTTTGCAGATAAAACTGCGCAGTGGTGGAGCTCCCCAATGACATTTCATTACGGAGCTCTCGATCTGCTGCTATGAGTTAATTTTGTTTCCATCCACCAATTTGTTAAAGATGTTTTTTAATAATAAAATAAAAAAAAAATTGAAACTCTAATAGGAAGGATTATAAATCCTTAAATAAAGATAAAAATAATACGTGATGACGGATTGGAGCTCTCCAACGAGGCAACGTCGCCTTGTTGTTGAGCTCGCCACTTTTTTTTTTTTTTTTAGCATTATGTCCTCTCTAAGCTAAATGCGCTTTTGGGGCAAAGTTTCTTAAAAAAAACCTAATCTCGAGGTAAAGAGATTACAACCACTTATAAAAATAAAAATTATAAAAGTATATAAAACTTTATCTGGATCGTAATGCATTTTGATCTAATGTCCAACTTTTAAAATTATTAATTCTATTATCTAATTTTTTAATTTATTTAATTTGAGACAGCCAATAATACTTTAACTTTAAGATTTTAATATATTATTTAACTCATATTAATTTAGTAAAATTTATTTAATTCATATAATTATAAATTTATTAATATAAACAAATATTTTAAATTTTATATTCAAAAAATTATCAAATAATTTAAACCAAATAAATTAATTGATCAGATGAAATGGTATATATATAGATCAAAAAAAAATTCCATATATTTTTACTAATAAAGAATTATATATTCAATATTTTTGTGGGCCAAAATTTTCTATCCTTGAAGGACACTTTGTTCCATGTGGCGCGAAATATACACTTGTGACAAAAAGTGGATAAAAAGGTGACACATACCACACATGATCCAAGAGCAAGAAGACACATAACACGTAATACAAGGACAAAAAGATAATCACCAAATTTGGACAATATAAATGTAAAAATATTCTCTCAGCCCCGTTTGGTTGGGGGATAAGCGGGGATAACAAAAGTTTTTCCCGCTATTCTGCTAAACGGGATGAAATTTGACCGGAATATTTTATTCCGGTCAAACCTTGCTATTCTCGATTATCCCGGAATAGCAAGGAATTTGCTATTCCACCATTTTGGTGGAATAGCACTATTCCAATTCTTAATTTCAAACTTAATTAAAATTATAAATTGAATTAAAACTAAATTATATAAATATAATATGTTATATATTATAATACATTATTTTTATTATAAAATTATTAATGGTACTATATTAATACATATTATTTATATTTAAATATTATAATAAAATTTATAATAAATTATATTTAAATATTATAATAAATTCTTTTTATTAAATTTAAGTTTAAGTAGAATTTTTAAAAAATTTATAAATTTATTATAATAAATAGTTTTTATTAATTGTTCCCACCCCTATTCTTATTTTAAAATTTTAAAATTTTAAAATTTAAAATTTTAAAATTTATATATTATAATACATTATTTTTATTATAAAATTATTAATTGTACTAAATTAATAATTATTATTTATATTTAAATATTATAATAAAATTTATAGTAAATTATATTTAAATATTATAATAAATTCTTTTTATTAAATTTAAGTTTAAGTAGAATTTTAAAAAAATTTATACATTTATTATAATAAATTATTTTTATTAATTGTTTCCACCCCTATTCTTATTTGAAAAAATTAAAAATTTTTAAAATTTATAATTTATAATCTCAAAATTAAAGTTTATAATTTTAAATTTTAAATTTTAAATTTAAATTTTGATATTTTAATTTGAAATTTAAAATTTGATATTTTATATTTTTCAAATTTAAAATTTGAGATTTTAAGTTTCAAAATTTAAAATTTCAAAGTTAAAATTTTAAATTTAAAAATATATATTTAAAATTTTAAAAATTTAAATTCAAATATAATAAGAGGATAATATGATTATTTTTTATTTATAAAACTCACTATTTTTCTTATTCCATCTTACCTAACCAAACGCTATTTTTTTTATTCCCAGTAATAACCTAATTTTCATCCAAACGCAAAATTGATCTAATCCCCGCTTATACCTTAATTTATACCTATTCCTAGAATAGTCACTTTTTACTTATCCTCGAACCAAACGATATCTCAGAGTAAAAAAAATATATTATTCTTTCTACTGTACATCGCATCATTTTTTATTTTTTTTGAGAGATAGGTAAACACGCTACCTGCTTCGTTTATTTCATTTAGAAATAAACTTAGCTGAAAATATGAATCAACTAGAATTCGAATTTGAGACCTCAGATATCAACTATTACTCTAGAAACGGTCAGTATCCCATCAATTATTATTTTCTTTGAAATGACATGTTAACGGGGACAAAAAAAATCTCTTCCACTACAACCAGAAGAAAAAAATAAAATAAATATTGTACCTTATCGTTTAAATTATATATATGCCAATTCTTTTTAGATGTATACATTTAAACTGAATTACTATTATTTTTAAAATTTATTAAAATAGATAATTAATTTAAATTTTTAAATTTGAAAAACTATCAAATTATTTAAATATATATCGTGCGTCAGTCACCGACCTGATGACTCTGCACCAACTACCGCCGTCAAATTTCTCAATCAACGCTCCATCTTGTTTTGCTTCCGAGCAATTTTTCTATAAATACAAAACTTAGGTTCACATAACCTATCTTATTAATATATAGAATTAATTTTATACAGGTCCCTTTAGTAAATTATAAATTTACCTCTACAAAGTTTGACGTACTTTCATATATTGTTCGTCATAATATTTCCAAATATATTCATCTGATTTGTTACCGTTAAAATACTATTTATTTTATAAGTGAAATAATCGTTTTGTCATCACAAATATATCTCTCTGAAAGTCCTAATTTTTAATTGAAGATGGGTAAATGGATCAATTCACCTCATTAACTAATTAGCGTTAAGTATTTTAGCTATGGTTAACTAATTTTTTGTCACGCCAATATTGTAAAAATATACAATCATCCCCATAACAGTGCTCAAAATGGTACAACACCTCTGACCACTACAAACCTCAAAATACTGTATAGACTGCTATATACACTGATAGGTGGCCCAACTACACACACAAAAAGAGTAGGAGATACTAACTATACGCAGTCCCCTTATTTCGATCAGTCGCTGGTGGAGAAGGCTCAAATAAAATATTAATAAAAAGAGTATGAGAACTATAATCAATAGTTTTCAGTGGGTACAATCGTCAATGCCAACGATACCATTAAATCTATAAAAGACAAAAATAGTAAATTACTGAGCGATAAGAAAGAACAGATACTAGTATAAATAATTGCAGAAAAAAAACTACTACTATCATGTCTCTACAATATAGTTGAAATGGTAAATCATGTATTGCATGCATCAATCAACTACTAAATAAAATACTGCAATAATACCCAATCATACTAACCGACCCAACAGTCACGTCTAACTTGCGTCGCCTCGTGTCCAACACCGCCTATAGTGGTCCGCTATCACGCAGACTGCTGTCTGTCCCATATCATAATAATATTTTATAACCTAACCTTCGAAATGACACTCGCGGGGCGCTACCCCAAAGTATAGTATTATTGTCAATTTCAACATAACATGAAGGCCGTGGTCAAATACGATGATCAAATAGATCATGATAATACTGTTATAGTGTCCAAAATATAGTTATACTTTACACTAGCTGTAATTGTCTATTGACCTTTAGAAAAATATACTGACATATGTCAATCTATCACTATTATTTTAACTATATCAACAATTCATCTCATAGATTAAATAATATAATATGAATATAGAAATTAGTCTGTCAATTTTGAGAACACAGAATCTACCTATAATACAAATCCGAGAAAATGAACGGTAGATAGGATAGTAACTACAATACTTTAAAATAACTCGAAAATTGCTCGTCACAATTATGCGAAAATACGCTCCTAAAAAGTATAAAAAAATCAGTTTCTAACTATCAAACTTTTTCAAAAAAATATCAAAAGAGTCTAAATAAAGATAATAATATTTTAATACTAATCGTGACGTTGAAATACCAAAAATACACGTGGGCATACTCGACTTCTCGCTCGCTCGTTAGAACGAAACAAAGCTCTCTTTTTTGTGCTCAATATCTCTCTCTATTATTACTTGACAACAAAAAAAGGAGATTGTTAAGGATGGGGTGTCAACCTGGACTCCACGACTTAATATAGAAAAAATGCTAGAAAGACCTCCAAAATTAAGTATTCAACTTTAGTCCTCTATAACTTAAATTTTAAATTTTAAAGTCTGTTTTTAGGTCTATTTTGCGCAAAATATTTTCAACTCAATTAAACATAAATTTATATTGTAACCTTGTCAATTTGTTAAGGTTCAGCATATCGCATTTTTTTTAACGGATCTTAACAGTAGAAATATATTTGAAAATATCGAAATATTTGTAAGAATAATATTTGAAAGTTAAACTTTGTAGGAATATATTTATAATCACTATATTTGCAAGGTCTTGTATGAAATTAATCCTAATATATAGGTTTAATCCTCTCTCTCTCTCTCTCTCTCTCTCTCTCTCTCTCTCTATATATATATATATATATATATATATATAGTAGGGCTGCTGTGCTCTCAGGAGCATGGAGGCCTCCGTGCTCCTGAGTCGTTTTCGATGATAGAATTTTCGAATTAACGATCGGTTCTGTTAGACTTGATCTAGGGTATTTAAACTTTCTAGAGAATAATTTTTGTGATTTTTCAATATCATTTACCTAGCAATCGAAATAATTCAAAATCAATAATTTTTAACGGCTGAAAATAAAAATTCAATAAAAAGTGGTGATATAGCATTAAAATTTTCGATCAGAAATATTGATTTTATTGTAGATAGTATAACGAATTTTGTATCAAAATTTTATCTGATTTGAATACTTCTACACCGTTAAACTTGAAAACGACAGATATCAACTATTTAGAGTAAGATCAGTACGTCTGATCTTAAATACATGTCTTTTATCATCATCTTTTATGAGATTTTTATTTTCAGTTGTTTATTTTTAGATTACTTGTTTGATAGGTATATGATGCCGAAAAATTATAAAATTTAGTTTCCAAATACTTTTAATAGTGTTGATCAAATTTAAGGAAACAGATCGTCGATTTGAAAGCTACATCATTGAAAACAACTTGGTAGCACGGAGGCCTCCGTGCTACCGATAGTATACCAGTTTTTATATATATATATATATATATATATATATATATATATAGTTGAGCTGAAATGCTATCGGGAGCAAACGGACTCTGTTGTCACCCATTTGTTTTCGATGATAGAGCCTCCAAATTGACGATCGGCACTGTTGAATATGATCTATACCACTTGTTCCCCCCTTTGTTCCCAAATACTGCGTTCGGTACTTGAGAACAGTAATTTTCGAATTTCTGGAATAAGCCGATATAAGGTTGGAACTACTGTTCTATCTTTTCCATGAAACAAGGTTATTCTCATGTGAGAATAAGATTAATTAAAGTATTAAAATAATTTTAATTATGATATTAAATAATTAATTAATTTAATTAATATATTTAAATAATTATTTATTGCTTAAATAATAAAATAATTTATTAATTTATTACTTATAATTACTAATTAAATTATAATTATTTATAATTATTAAATAATTACTTTATTTATTTATTTATAATTAATTAATTATTAATTAATTTATTAATTTATAATTAACTAACTTATCATTAATTTATTATTTTTAAGTAATATTTTGATGTTAATTAATTAGATAAAATAATTTTAATTTAAAATTATAACTATTATTCCCTCTGTTCCAATCTAACCATTCAAACACTATTTATTTTATTTTTCAGAACAATCCAATTTTCATCCAAATATAAAATTGGCCTAGTTCTTAACTATATCTGAACTTATATCTATTTCTGAAATAAGTAATTTTAACTTACACCTAAAATGAGTAAAAATAAATAAGTAATTTTTACTTATGCCTAAACCAACGCAGATAGTAACGGGACTCTCTATATTTGTAATTTTCTGCTGCTCAACGGCGAGGATTCCCTTGCACCAATCAGTGTACAGATTCTTTTTGGCCACATATAAACCGTTTCGAAAACCTTGCTACACCCTTCGCGAACGTATTATCCCTTTTTTGTCTTTCGTTCTCTACCCCTCCCGCGAAATCGCACAATTTGATCGGCGATTTCCGCGCTTTGCTTCTTCCATCTGAGAACTAGGGTTTAGGGTTCACGGTTGGGGTACAGAGGATGGCGGGGAAGGAGAGGGACAGGGACGCGGAGGAGGTGTTCATGGAGGGCGGGAGCGACCGGGACATAGAGGAGGACAAGTACGAGGGCGGAGGAGGGAGCGATGGGGAGGAGGAGGAGGAGGAGGAGAAGGAGCCCTCGTCTCAGTTCCAATCTCGCCAATGGCCCCAGAGCTATAGGTGAGTGTGGAGCTCCGCGACAATGGCGGGTCCTGTATCCATTTCTCCTCTTCAATTACGTTGTTCTTGTTGTTATTGTTGTTGTTACAATCCTGTGGTGAAAACGTAGAGAGTTTTCCTAAACTATGGACCATTTTGAGTCGGCTATTCGATCTTTCAAAATTTTGACTCGATTTGAGTTGCTTAACAGACACTTTGATTTTAAAATTTATTAAAGTAAATAATTAGTTTAAATTTTAAAGTCCAAAGTATAGTTGAAATTGTCCGTAGTTCAGGTAAGTTATATACATTTTTACTTAATCCTATAAATGCTTTGTGGTATCTGGTGAAGTGTTGTATGGGTGGGAGTTAAACTGTTTGGGACCTGTTATTGTTTAATCAATTTGGTTTTGTGTTTGGGGAGAATGATAATGAAAGGTGTGAACTTTGTCATGGAGGCCTAATAATAACTCGAGGAAGCGTTTGGAGTTGTTTTTCTTTTTGTTTTGGAAGAAATGGTCAAACTCAATTGTATTAAGACAGTTTTTTTTTTTAAAAAAAAGATTATTTCGGGGGTTGCTTTACTAGGAGTTTTCTTCCTGTTGAGAAACTTGTTTGTTCTATAGGTCTAGGGCTCGTTTGGTCTTACTTTTACTTCTGCTTCTGCTTTTGGGTGTAGTCATCTTAATAGAGCATTTTGCAAACAAACAAACAAGACTGGAGCTTTTGCTCAGGCGGGAAGCAGAAATGTGATTTTGAGGCTCAAAAGCATGATATCCAATCTGGAGTTTCTGATTTTGCTGCAAAGAGAAGCTGCTTGAGGAATCAATTTATTGCTTCTCCTAACAGTACAACTTGAACAGCACTCTGTTGAACAACAATAACATAATTTTGGTTGGTGTGACAAGAAAATATATTTTTTTCTTAGACAGAACAATAATACATGTAATATATATAGGAGAATAAGTTTAGAAAATGGAGCTAGCTCTACTCCACGGTCTCTTTTGATAAAATTGGATTAAAGAGGTTAACCGGATCAACCTAGACCATTTTTTGAGTGTTTAATTGCGAGAAGGCCTTTCCTAGTAAGCCCCAGTAATCTTGGTCTTAACTGAGGCCTTGTTGTCTTTAAAACCCACACCCTGTTCCTAGCAAAAATGTCTACTTTTGTGGAAATAATTTGTGAATTGAACGAAAACTGTACTTAATTGGATGCCTCTTTCTGTGCATTTTGTTCTCTATATTCAGCTTATCAACTATAGTCTGTAGATCAGTATTCTCATATATTCGTCTGGTATGCTTTGTTCTGGGTATCGTGTAAGACTTTATCGTGACATAATACCCTTTATTTGTGACAGAGAAACAATTGATTCTTATTCAATCACAGCATCTCCAAGCTTTGGGTATCTCAGACGTTCTCCTAGTATTAGATACTCGAGCTTTGATCTTCGGTCTTATAGCGGACTAGGCTCTGATGCTAAGCTGCCTTCTTTCTCTGATCACCTATTGGAGAAGCAAGAATCAGATAAGAACTTGAAGAAAGCTCTCAACTCTGTGGTGGATGAGTCAATCTCCTTCCATGTACAATATACCGGAGAAGGATACATCGGCCATGGGTGCAGTGTTACACAGACCGTCTTTAATGGTGTATATATATATATATATATATATTTCTTTTTCCTGCCGAATCATCAGTGTGATAACAAAGACATAGTAATGCTTGTATTAATTTCGAGATGCATTAATTTTCATCTCTTGTTGTTATGGTACAGGGGTCAATGTATTGGCTGGCGTCGGCATTCTTTCCATTCCATTTACAATTAAGGAGGCTGGTTGGTCTGGTTTGGCTCTCCTAGCTCTTTTCGCAGGTGTTTGCTGTTATACTGGGATTCTCTTGAAGTACTGTTTCGAGAGCAAGGATGGCATTTCAAGCTATCCTGATATTGGAGAAGCTGCATTTGGGAGTTTTGGACGGCTATTTATCTCTGTATGTTTGACTGTTTAAGCATTCAAACAAAGATAGTACATGGGAGAAAACATAGGACGAAATATGAATTCTTACCCAACTTGATAAAAGATACTACCAAAACAATCTCTGATGCTTTTGTATTTGTTGTGCAGGTTATATTGTACACAGAACTTTATGTAAGTGAAGCCTTCTAAGCTTCAGGAAGTAATTTCGTGGCTTCTTGCTCTTTCATTCCAGTGAATTCTTTTCAAATTTGTGATAATTCTTTTCTTTGTCGTGTGCAGTCATACTGTGTGGAGTTTATTATTTTGGAAGGAGATAATCTTACGAGGCTCTTTCCGGGGACTTCATTTAATTGGGCTGGGATTCATCTTGATTCCCTTCACTTCTTTGGAATATTGACTGCGCTGATTGTTTTACCAACTGTATGGCTCCGAGATCTTAGAGTCATTTCTTATCTTTCAGGTATACTTGGCTATCGTTTTATGGAGGTCCAATACTGATACAATGATGTTAAACAAAAATATATGGCTATCCCCTCAACTGTAGGCCATCTGGATACAAATTTATGAATTTTACTCATTGGATCTCAATCCTTCAATTACATGTTGCCTAATTTCAAAAAATTACACTAGAACTTAATGGTTTCTGCAACTGATGGAAAATTTTACAACATTTTCTTGATGGAAATAAGCTAAGGCCTGTCAAAACTTGATGGAATATTTTAAAAAGAAATGAGATGATGTTAGTCAGCGGTTCAAAACAAAATAGAAGTTCAGGAACCTGTTTGGTTGTTTCAAATTTACCTATAATTTGAAAGGCTTGGGGAGAGGAGTGGCGGGTCTGGGTCAGTAGATTTCTGCTCTGATTTTATTTTGGAAGGTGACAAGTACTTTTTCTTAACCTCATATCTTCTGCAGCTGGTGGTGTGATCACCACTCTATTGGTTTTCCTTTCTGTTTTTTTCGTTGGGACTGTGGATGGAGTAGGGTTTCATCAGACTGGAAAAGCAGTTGATTGGAGTGGTTTTCCTTTTGCTATCGGTGTATATGGCTTTTGCTACTCTGGGCATTCAGTTTTTCCAAATATTTACCAATCGATGTCAGATCGTACAAAATTCAAGAAGGCATTATTCATATGGTAGGATACATTACAGAAATTACAATGGAGTTGTTTTACGATGTTGCTGCTTGCTGTTGATTTCTGACAATTTGTTCTTACCCCTCTGTTGGAAATAGTTTTGCTCTATGCACAGCAATATATGGCTCTTTTGCAACTATTGGATTTCTCATGTTTGGCGAAGATACTCTTTCTCAAATAACATTGAATTTGCCAAAGAATTCCGTTGCTTCAAAAGTTGCAATATGGACAACGGTAAATATCAATTTTTCAACATAAGCATTAATATTTATAAATACTATTTTTTCCTCAACTATTTGCTGATTTACCATCATTCTACCCTTTTGTCAGGTGATCAATCCTTTCACCAAGTATCCTTTGACATCAAACTTTTGAAAATTAAGTGTTTGACGCTAAGCTCTATTTTGTGTCCTTGAAATAGTCCTATTGATTTGTACATCTACTGTATCCTTAATGAGAAATAGATATGCTTTGTTGCTGAATCCATTGGCCAGAAGTTTAGAGGAGCTTCTTCCGGTGAGATTGTCCAATGAAATATGGTGCACTCTCTTGCTGAGAACTGCTCTCGTCGTATCAACTGTGTGCATTGCTTTTCTTCTACCCTTTTTCGGTGGGCACTAAGCTTTCTTATGCAAAGATCTGATTTATAATTTATGAGCATATGAAATATCATTTTATAGCATGAACACGCTTATATTTCATATAAAATAGAAATAGGTGCTCATAGTACTAACATAAAAATATTAAGTACCTGAACGTTCTTAGGGATTTCAAAGGTTTTCCAGATTTTATGGCGCATTCTTTGTCGTTTACTGGATTGCCAAGGCCAATTTATGTTATTGTTCTTGCTGTTCTCCATCATGCTGTCCATTAAATTAAATATCTAACCTGCTGATTTGTGATCAGTCATTGCATGCTTTTTGCAGGTTTGTTGATGGCTTTGATTGGCTCTCTCTTAAGTATACTTGTGGTACGTTAGTCTTTTATACCAACTATCGTTAATCAATTAGTTCTTTATAACAATAAATTGTATCATTTTAATTCCAAGCTCTATTTTGTCAATTGGATCTGAGTCTCCTCTAGTGTAACTGATTCTTATGTGTTTTTATATGTCTAATGCCTTAAGGTCAGCATTTTAACTTAATAAATCACATATAATCAATAGATATTAGTTTTCTTATTTCTTAGTGCTTGGAAGGGAGTTCATGCAAAAGATATAACGTCCTTTGGGCATTGTTTGAATGATATCTACACCAACGTTATTTTCAAACTTGTGAAAGAGAACTCGATATCAATTATTAGAGGAATCTGGCTCAGTTAGATCAATCTATTCTTCTGGATTGTGCCTGCCCAGTATACTATTTCTGTTGCATCACTGGTAAATTCAAATGTATTAAGAGTGAGTAACTATATAAAATCACCAAATTAAACTTTTGTGTGCATCAAATGGCTTCTAATATGATTTTCTCGTGAAAAATGTAAGATTCTAGGATTTTCTTGTTCATCCATGCTAGTGCTTTCTCTTTCATCTTACGAGTTTGTTAGCATTGATCCCTAATGAAAATGATACCTTGCAAAATAGGAGTCGTGGCCTTTTCTCCCTTAGAATCCAGAATGTACATAGTCAAACATAGAAAGCTTTATTTATTTAGGATTAAAAGATATGTAAATGTTGTCAAATGCAATCATTTTGAAACTTTGAGAATTTTAATTTCCTTCCAGGCCATCATAATGCCGGCTCTCTGCTTTTTGAAGATAGCGAGATCCAAAGCAACATCTTTGCAGGTTCGCTTGAACTTGATATTTTTGTTTAGAACTCCTCCAATATTTCCATTCATTGTAGGGACAACTAGAAAAAAAATTTAGATGCGTATGTCGGTTATTTTATATTTCGAAAGAACAATGTGATGAAACTTTCCTTATTCATTTACGAACTTTTCATTCTAATAGTCTATTTGCAGGTAATGAGACATGCAATGGTTCGGTCAACTAGAGTTTTACATTTCTGTTCGTAATAAGATTATGCAGTATGAAATAATGCGATTATTTGGAACCATGCTGCTAATAATCATCTTTTCGATGCGTTCCAGATCACCTTGAGCATCATAATTGCTGCACTGGGCATCGTCAGCGGGGCCATGGGAACCTACTCTTCAATATCCCGTATCATAAGCAATTATTGAAATGCTAGCTCTCTGAAACTGCGAGTTTGGAATAAGGTCCGCATTCCTTCATAATTATCTTGAATTGTTTGTAGACAATTCTTACTTTTTATTTAACCATTTCGTATGGAAATGTTTAACTGAATAAGTTGTAAGCAATGCTTGGCTTAGATAAAATAATGGCATCTGCATGCATCCATTGGCCTTTCATAATGTGTAGCAATTAGCAAAAGAGGAAAAAAAAAGAAAAAAAGAAAAAAATAATCAACCTTGTGTAGTTCAAAGCATAATCCGGGCCGGACCGCGTTTGGCTTTTTATTGGGTTAACTGTTCCTTACCCAACCGGATCCAGGCCGGCATATGCTTAGGTTTACATATAGCTGGTTCTTGCCTATTAATTTGAAAGAAGAAAAGTGAAAAGTAATTAATAAAGCCTTTGGTGCCTGGACCTGGTTCAACTTTTTAAGGCCTTTATGATTGATTTTAAGGGCTCTAAAATTGTGGTCACAATGGGCCAGATCCAGGCAATAGCTTCTCCCTTTTTGAGTAGCACACTGCTTAAAAAGCCATTGATAGCAATTTGATTTTGTCCGGTAGAAGCTTGCGTTGGCTCAAGGATGTGACATATTTATTTGTATCCATTTTGAATCTATTAGTATATATCTATTATACTTGACATATTTATTTGTATCTATTTTGAATCTGGCTCTCGATGAGACAGATGTTGATAGATCTTCGCTCCCTTCTTTGTTTGTGGGAGAACCACTGTGTTTAGTAGTAGTAGTGTTTTTTTTTTTTTTTTCCTGAAGCCTAGTTGCTTCTCTCCAATGCTAAATTCACCTTCTTTATGAATGAAGCGGTAGCATGCTACCTTCCCTAAAAAAAAAGTATATATCTATTACCTGGACTCTTATTTTTGATTCTGTATATGAGTTTATTTACATGCAAATAATGTAGCAGATTAGTAGCAGAGGATGAATTTATGATGATAGGCATTTCATATCCTAATTATTTGATTAATTACTGTTAATTATTTTACTTATTGCAGCCATATCATTTTATTTTTCTTTTCCAAAATGAAATGCCCAGTCACCTTAAGATTTAGACCTAGATTGGAGATTGATTTGTACATTTGATTGATTCCTTGCAAGTTAGTCATGTACTGTAATTTCTTAACCTTTCATTGAAAAATTACAAATATTTTATATGACACAAAAGGACATTTTACCTCAAGTGAAGTTTCCAATTTCAAATCAAAGTTTCTGGAAATTGTCATAAAATGCTAAATTTATACCTTAAACCTTAATGTCAGAGTAAGTAAACCATAGGAATAATTGTGGGGTCATTGATTCATAAAGCATAAAGCATGTTAGCAAAGCCTATACAACTATTCAATTTATTCCTACTAGTCTAACTTAAGTCTGAAAAGGAAGCTTTTTTATAACATCTGGAATCAGTTCTCTTTTGTGCAAGTGTTAGGTCTTTTCCTTTTGTTGGTAGGTTTTAAGGAATCCTAAGAAACAAAGCTAAAAGAGAGGGAGCATCATCCTTTATGCAAAGGAACAGCTTTTTCTTTATTCTTTTTTTTTTTTTTTGGTTCTTCCTTTTCTTTTTTAAGTGTATCCCACTTCTCATTAGCTAGTTGGGCTAGACAAGCACTTTTTATCACAACTTTCTCTGATAATGCAAACTTTTTCTCCTCAAAAAGATGAATGGTCTCACTCTTTCTTGATAGATGCTTCCAAAGCATAATCACTCTCATTCTAAAAGTAACCTTTTTCTTTCTTTTCTTTTTTATCTTAATAAGGCCTATTCAAAGCCTCTCCCACTTTTCCTCATTGGGGGGCTCTTTTATGCTGCTTAAATCTTCATGAACATGCCACACCATTTCCCATCATGAACCTATTGGTCCTGTTGAGTTATGTTGAATTCAAAATATTTAAAATTTGGTCTTTAAGAGTCTTAGGGGCCGTTTGGTTGCACTGCAGTTGCAACTGCACTGCAGTTGCAACTGCATGTAAATACAAATTTCGTATTTGGTTTAATGTATTTAACTCTAACTGCTGTAGTAGGAACTGCAGGAGGAGGCTCAACTACAGCAGTTCGAACTACGCCCAAATTGGCCGCAGTTCTAACTACAGCAGTTGGAGAAAGTAACTTTAAATAAAAGATATGCTTACCTTCTCAATATTTTTTAAACAAAAATTATTTTTCTTCTTTACATTAGAGGTAATTTCACCATCATATATATAAAATGATAAAATTTTAAAAATTATCTCTCAACTGCATGCAACCAAACAAATTATTTATACTTGTAACGCTTTCTACTACATTCAACCAAATAGGATTCATATAGCTGTAACTGCTGTATTTCTAACTACGTGTATTTCTAACTACACTGTATTTGTAATTACATCTAACCAAACGATCCCTTATAGTGTAGCAGCCTTGAGTTTGAGTTTCATTGGTCCCCTAGTTTTATTCATTTTCTCCTATTTAAATTCAGTCCAATTTCTCTTATCAAAAAATTTCGAGCCCAGATATTTTTTTCGAGTGATTGCATTTTTATTTTCATATGATTACGAAAATAGTGAAATTTGAAATCAAATATGCATGACATGGCCCCATGTAGAGCCGATGCGTACAATACGATCATTTAGACACTTCAGTTCTACATTGACAATGCTGTAAAGTCCTACAAGAAGGAAAAATCTTTTCTGAAATGCTTACACCACTATTCATATTACTAATTAGCAGCAAATGCACATGATCATGGTCATGTTTCCATTACTTGATTCATTTAATCAGTACCATGTGGGTGCCAATTTATTTCAAGGCTTCAACAAGAAGGGTGATAATGAGAGAGGGATGTGGTCCTCTCCAAAGTATGTATCTCTAAAAGGTGGTGGGAGTTGGAATGGTGAGGTCACTCATGGCTTTTAGGGTTTGGAAAAAAAAGAAAAGAAAAAGAGAGAGGAATAATTAAACTAAAGATGGTGTAGATAGGGTTTGGTAGAGATGGACAAGGAGAAAGGAAAGAGTTTTCTCATGGAATTTAACTTTCTCACACACACCCTTTCATAGCAACAGCTACAACAACTACTTTTTGTAAAGGGAGGTCCAAAAGGAACTTTTTCTTAACAATGACTTGTTCTCTTGTGAATGCCCTTTTATTAGCTTTTTGAATTCATGGGTGGATGGATAAATTGAAAGTGCACCACCTCTACCCTAAAATCATGCATGGGCCCATGAATCCTTTTTCTGCAACCTTTTTTATTGTATGATCTTTAATGCTTGGCATTTTCTCAGTTCCCATGATCATGTATGTGATGTTCATCATTCATCAAGGCTTCAAGCTCTCATGCATTTTACTTGCCCTTGTCTCCTCTTACTCTCTTTACGCTCTAATACATTTATACACCCAAGAATTCAAGTATTGATAAGTTTCTTTATGTTTCAATAAAAATGAAGTAAAAATTGATCAGACGAATAGATTAATAAGCGTCCCAAAAGGCTTGTGGGCGTTAACTTTAGCTGATGATGCTTTTTTTTTTTTCTTTTTTTCTTTTTTTTAGAGAGATAGATAGCACGTTATCCGCTTTGTTTATTTTATTTAGAAATAAACTTAACTGGAAATATAAATCAATTAAGATTCGAACTTGGAATTTCGGGTACCAATCACTAAATTCTTAGCCACTTGCTATAGAGACGGCCGGTTTAGTCAATGATGCTTAAAAAATGTTCTGTAGGGTAAAAGTGTATAGAGAACCCTCAACCATGGACCATTCTTCGACAACTTTCTCAATTTTTTTTATTTTATTTTATTTTTTTTTATTGAGATTCTTCCAACTAGTTATTGCAATTTGTTGGATATATACAGTAAAGATTGATTTTTTTTTAAAAAAAGTAATTTAATAATACTTTTGAAAAAAAATAGAATAATGTAGAAAATAAAAATAACATAATATTGTGTAGAGCTACTATGCTATAAAAAATAGAGAATTTGATGCTACCGACTTTTTGACCCTTAGATTAAGAATTGTACGGTTGGAATGATTGCGATCTCTTCTAGAGTTGAGTAATTTTTACAGGATAATAATATTAATCTAAAAATTAGAAATAATCAAAAAGATTGATTTAAGGATTAAAAAGTCGAAAGTATCATAACCTTCTATTTTTTCGATAGCATAGTAGCTCTACTTCATAATATTTCACTTTTTACTGCCGAAATGTAGAGTATGAATTTGGAAGAAGAGTGAGGGAGAGACACTGAACTGTATATATATATATATATATATATATATATATATATATAATAATAATATAATATAAAGAGATGAACGCATATAAACCCATACAATGTGTACGTCAAGCAGAGAGATAAAATATGTTTTTGTAGACATAAAACTAATAAAACTTCAAATCGCGGCGCGAGTGCGTCGCGGCTTCCCGCATTCCTGAGTGCCCGGAGCGCGGGCGGTGCGCGTCGGCGTCCGGAGCGAGCTCGCTGTGCGGCACTCGACACACGACCCCCTCCACGTCGCCGCGCCCTCTCCTCTCCCTAACCCTCCGACCTCTCCGCCGCCGTCCTGCTCCCTCTCCCTCTCCCATCACCATTCCCTCCACCACCTCATTGCCGCGCCTCGACCTCTGCTCTCCGCGCCATCGATCGCTATCCCTCCCCTCCACCAACCCTGATACGCCTAACCTAACCCAAACCCCAACCCCCTCTCCACAACGCCTCGCCGCCGCGTCAAGCGCGCCACGCGCACGCCCACCACGCCGTCGAGCTGGCACCTCGCCCTCGCCGTCTCGACGACCCTCCTGAGCCGCGTCATCAGCTCTTCTCTCCCCGGCGGCCATCAGCCATCCCTCCCTCTCTCACATGCCCCTCCACTCCTCGCGTCCCAGTCCCCCTTCACCTCCCCCTTCCCCCGACGGACCTTGGTGTTCCGCCATGTCCTGCAGTCCTGCCCAAGCCCTCCCGAAACCGCAACCCCATCGACTTCGTCGGCTATCGCACCGGCCCCGTCGCCAAGAGGCCTCCTCTCCATCTCGCACCTTCGCTCCAAGCGTTCGTCCCCCTCCCTCCCCCTCTCCCCTCCCCTCGCCCCGCCGCCGGACCTCACCTGGGCTCGCCACCTTGTCGCGCTAATCCGAGTGCGCGGAGGCGCGAAGAGGAGGACGAGGAGGAGGGGACAGAGAGCAACGGAGGGTGGGTGGAGATTCCTACATGTCAACCCCTTGCACCTACGTCATCAATACAAGTCAATCAAATCCATTCTTTCAACAAAAGTACAATAAAAATACTTTTTTACAATCATGATGGATTAACAGTATTACTTTTTAAAGATAATTGATTGACTTTTTACTCCACTTCACTAATAATACACGCGTACATTCTATGAATTTTTTCTGGTGGTTGACCTCCGGGATCTGACGTGGCTCGTCGCTGCCACATGGCTCCCGGCGGCTAGCGCCGCCGTGGCGGAGGTGGCGGCGGTGCTGCGGCGGCTCCGCGGCGGCGGCGGCGGACACGTGTGGCTCCTGGGGACCGCCACGTGCGCCACGTATCTGCGGTGCCAGGTGTACCATCCGACGATGGAGGCCGATTGGGACCTCCAAGCCCTTCCCATCGCCCCGCCTCCCCCTACTCTCCACAACCACAGGTCTCTATTTTGTATTATATATATATATATATATATATATATATATTTCATTATCACTACTAATGAATTATCATTTTCTTTTTTATTTCATAACTTTGTTTTTTTTTTTTTTTTTTTTTTTTTTTCCAAACTTTTCGCAGAGCAATCCGATCCCGAACACGTGCCCAAATGGTTGCACGTCGCAGTTCCGTCTCCCGCTGATCATCTCCAGGTTCGTTTCTGCTCTTCTTCGCTCATCATTAATCACTTCGTATTCGAGAATTCGCTTCTGATGCAGGCTTTTGAGTTCCACAGAGTGGAGATCGGGAGCTTAGGCGGAAGCAGAAGAGCGAGGAGCTGCGAGACCGGTGGCGCGAGACGTGCGAACGCCTCCACCGTTTCGCGCGCACGTCCTTGAGCTCGGTTAAGACCGATCTTGTTCTCGGTCCGTCGGAGACGGACGGCGTGTTTGAGAGATGCGGAGGCCTTTCGCCGGAAAGCGATTCTCTAAAGAGGCTGTATAAGGGACTGGCAGCGAAGGTCGAGTGGCAGAGGGAGTCGGCCTCGGCCGTAGCTGCCGCGGTGATCCGAACCATGTCGGGGAACTGTAAACCCCGCGGCCTACGGCCGAAAGCCGATACGTGGCTTCTATTCATGGGGCCCGACGAGGTCGGCAAGAGCAGGATGGCGTGTGCTTTGTCGGAGCTAGTGTTTGGTGGGCCGCCTATAAGTATTCGTATCGGTTATGCGAGAACTGACGACAGAGACGGCGAATCTGACGTAAATCTACGTGGTAAGATGCCGATCGATCGCGTCGCCGATGCGCTCCGGCGAAACCCCTTCTGCGTGGTTGTGCTCGAGGACGTCGATCATGCTGATGCTGCAGCAAAGGGGGTCATCAAACGGGCGATCGAAACGGGCCGACTCGCGGACTCCCACAGCAGGGAGGTAGGGTTGGGGAGCGCCGTCTTCGTGCTCATGTCGAATTGCTCGTCGGGGGATCTCAAGGGCTCGGGCGTTGAGGAAAAAATACTAGAATCGGCGCATTCGTCATGGCACTTAGAGTTGTCTCTCATCGAAGAGACAAGAACCGGAAAACGCCGGCCCGAGTGGTTACCGGAGGAGGGCGATCGAATCGTGAAGCCGCGGAAGGGATCGGAAGGCATCTCGCTCGATTTGAATTTGGCGATCGGCGTGAATGCTGACGACGACGGCGGTGGCAGAGAGGGCTCGCGAAGCTCGAGCGATCTCACGGTGGACCACGAGCATGAGTACGGGCGGCTCGCCATCAATAACTGCTCGACGTCGTCGAACGCTGCTGATTTCATCGATATGGTGGACGACGCCGTCGTGTTCAAACCGGTCGACTTCGGTCCGCTCAGGCGGAGAATCTCCGATACAATAACCGCGAAGTTCACAGCGATCGTGGGAAATGCGTGCTCTCTACAGGTCGACACGGACGCGCTCGATCCGTTAGTAGGCACAATTTGGCTGACCGGAGGCGCTACGACCGACATGTTCGACGAATGGTCAGACAGAGTGTTAGTTCCCGCCATACAAAAGTTGAAGAACAACTTAAAACTTGAAGACGGATCCACCGTACGGTTATCGTCGGTGAAAGGGCGCGGGTGTGGGCGGAGGCGGATAGACGACGGAGGAGATCTGTTGCCGAGCTCCGTGAGAATTGCCGGAGTTTGAAGGGTGTGATTGTGATTTACATCTTTTGTGAGTGGGTGATATGTAAATATGGAGAGGGCCACTGGGCAGTTAGTTAGCCGTTAGAATGGCAGGATTTGTGTCTTTTTTTGAAAATATATCTAACTACCAACGTACTAGGAAAGAGGGAACATGTTGTATGGATATACAATTCCATGCATGTACACAATTTTAGAGATATTTTAGTAGTTTTAATCTTTACCTTTACCATGTGTTTGTTTGTAACTTCAATCCAAGCAAAATTGTGGGTACTCTACCATCTATGCATCTCATAGTTACGGCCGTCAACGAGCCAAACACGAGCGAGCTAGGCCGGCTCATGTTCGCTCGAGCCAAACATAAGTTGGCTCGTTAGAATTTTGAACTGCAATACTCAGTTCGTATTCAACTTGTTTATTAACGAGTCAAACATGAGTTAACTCACGAATGCAATATTCAGTTCGTATTTGACTTGTTTATTAACGAGTCAAACATGAGTTAGCTCACGGACAGTAAGTTAGATCGGTAGTCTTGCTATCGAGTAAAAAATTGAAAAAAAAAATTAAAATTTTAATCTAATAATTAAAATTTGTGAAATATAAATCTCTTTATATTTGAATTGGCCTAAATTTTTTTATATAAACAAACTGATCTCAACTCGTGTTCGGCTCATTTATTAAACAAATAATCCATTTAAAGCTCATTTCGAGCCGGATACGAGCGAGTTGCACAGCTAGCTGTGCTCATAATGTCAATTTGTGCAATAATTAGCATATGCGTACTATTTTTGTACAGGTTCATGGGCAGAAAATTTTGATGTACCACAAATCGGCGTTCGCATCGACGTGCTTTCCACTTTATTATTTATTTATTTTTTTTAAAGAAAAAGATAGCATGTAACCCGCTTTATTTATTGTGCTTCCTATTTTATTAATGTATGAAAAATGGTTGTTGGAGCTTCTCCCTATTTTTATTTTTTCTGGGTCTTAGTCACCATTTTTTTTTTTTTTCATGATTGTTCTTGTTAGAACAGTGCATTTTTGTAGATTTTTCATGATTGTTCTTGTTAGAAGAGTGCATTTTTATAGATTATTGATATATATATTTATATATAACTTTAAATTATTTAATTTAATTTATTTAATTTTTTTTGAAAGAGAAAGGCAGCATGTTATTTATTTCGTTATTTTTTGAAAAATAAATTTAACTGAAAACGTGAAGTAATTAGACTTTGAACTTAGAACGGATAAGTATTTTACTTTTTTGAAATGTGTTATTGCTAATTCTAGCTTTATCTTCCCCACATTTATTAGTGTATCAATTATAGGAGCATATTGTGGACAAGCCTTATGCTAATCAACATTATTTTATAGAAATACAACTAACTAATTAAACATTACCATCCTGTATAATATATAGATAAATAGCATTTTAAACTATTTTTAACTAAAAAAATAATAATATTGTCTTTTGTTAGATCTCTAAAACACTATGACTCAATAGAGTTACTCGAGATAAATTCCTTGTGAAACATTAATTACCTGTAAGATTTTATTAGAGAAGTAAATCATCTAAATTTTAGGTTCGCAATCTCAATTTTGCTTTTAGGCACAAAAATTTAGCGGCAAAAGCAGATCTATTTTTTATTAGTATCACATTAAATTTAATAAATCTGATTAAATTTAGTTAATTAAATAATAATTTTTATTAATATTAAAATTAGCTTTGTTAATACATTATCATTTTTTATTTATAATTTTTTTTTTTGTTTTCTATTTATTTAATTGTAGTAACAAGGGATGCTAAAAGTGGTCAAAAAAGTACTCTTCCATGTAATGACAAAAAGTGAGCATCTCCTTTTCCCCAAGGCTTAAGCTCGCATGCAATTTCCATTTGCTATTCCCTAGAGCCCTTGATTAACATTATAATCTACTATTATAAATTAATAATATAATAACTACTTTGGGTACAACCATGCGTGCTAATTAAGGTAATAATTAGGTGTGTTAATTAATGCATGCTTTTTGCTTCCTAAAATAACGCATAAAAGGGAGACATATACATAATCCACTGAAAAATAATTTGCATTCTTAAAATAAAACTCTTAACATTATTAATGTATTACTAAATAGATATAGCGTTTTCGTATAACATACATTGACATATAAGTAGTATATAAAAAATAGTAATAGAAGGAATATATGTTCTCGCTATTATTAATTAGAGTATTAATACTATATACTTTTATAATATTATTTTTATACATCGTTAATATGTTGATAAATTTATATGACAGATAAGAATACGGTCGTATACTAATTAAAATACTTCAGATCATATGTGTTAACATGCATATTAATAATATACAATATATAAAAATAGGGGCAATTGTTTATATATTTCTGAAAAGTTTCCGACTTTCTAATTTACCTCTCTTAGAAGGCTAATATTGAAAATATCCTAGAGCAAGTGGCAAAGGACTTGGTGGTTGGTACCCGAAACCCAAGTTCGAATCCTAGTTGGTTCACATTTTCCAGCTAAGTTTATTTCTAAATAAATTAAACGAAGTGGGTAGTGTGCTACCTATCTCTCTCAAAAAAAAAAAACATATTTCAATTATACCCTTAGATTTAAAATCTGTTAATGAACTCTGTTATTTCTATGAAATTACTATTTTGTCCTTTCAAATATACCTTTTTACCATTACCGATTTTTCTTATATGCCCTTAAGTTAGGGGCACAAAAAATATTTTGCTTTTTGGTCTTTTCAAATATACCTTTCTATCATCACCAATATTTCTTATTTGTCCTTAAGTTAAGGGCAAAAGTGGTATTTTAATTTTTTTAACTATGGTAGATATTTAACTTACGTTTAGCCCAAGTTAACTTAACATATGGTTACTGTAGAGATATTTTGGAATAACAGAGGAGCATATAAGGAGTATATTAGAAAGAAAAAAAAAAATAGAGTTAAATGAGATATTTTCAAAATTTTGAAAAATATATAGACAATTATCCCATAAAAATAATATTATAAGAGACATAAAAGTATTTCTCTATTGTTTATTTTTAGTTATCAACTAATTAATATATATAATTACTCCCTTAATCTAATGGGAGACACAATGGATAAGATTAGTTAGCGCCTTTAAGAACATTTAATGGTTTTTTTATTTGGTTATCCTTTAACACTAAGCTAAATGGGAGAAATTATTGCATGCACCAAGTGTACCATGCACCAAACTCTGAACCTTATTGCAGAGGTTTAAAATCATAATTTAGTTCATCAGATGTGTTTTACGACAGTAAAAAAAGAGCGTGTTAAATATTCAGTTTGTTTTAACTCGAGCAATTTTTTTACTTTTTTTTTGTTCTATGCTGTCGATTTTTAGAACTACTTGAATCCTAGATAGAAATTTTTTTTACAATTGTTACTTTTTATCTATAAATAGTTAAGAAGATATTACATTATTTAGCGGATCCATTTAAAATTTTTGTGGCTTTGTAAATTTATTATCATAGTAGAGCTATCCAACGCCTATGTAATATCCTTATGAAAAATCGATCACATCAGAGTGTTTTCAAAGTCGAATTCACTTTGAATTTGTAAAATTATAATTTTATCTCAAAACATTAGTTATCAAATATTGAATACATGATATGTTGGGTGTTCAAAAATCGTTCAAACATTCGCTCTCAAGGTTAAAATGTTTAAACATTCTCTCTACAGAAACACTGGTAAAAATATATAAAACTTTTTTCAACTATCATCCATTTAGGTTTGGCTGTCTAGCTTTTAAAAATCTTGATTTTACTATTTGATCTTTTAATTTATTTGATTTGAATTAATTAGTAACTTTTTAACTTCAATATTTGAACGTATTATTTATTTTTGCTGTTTTAGTTATCATTTTTTATGTAATTTACGTAACTATTAATTTCTTAAAATGAGAAACCAACTTACATTTTGTATTCGAAAAAACCATCAAATTATTATGCTGGGTACTAAAATTCAAATTTTGACAAATTGAATAATCGAATCAAGATGGTCAATAATTCAAATAATTTTATATTTTTTAAAAAAAGCACTCACAGAGATTAAACAACCATTAAAGAGCCAACAACTCAAAAAAGGGAAACTTTTTGTGAATAACAAATTCAGGGTCTCAGCAACCACTGCCTTTTTCCTCCACATTGTAGCCTCACACAGAGTGATGGAATATAAATTAAACAATGTGATCATACCATGTTCTACAGCCCCTAAGCCAAAAGATAAATAAGGGGGTAAAATTTAGGTTAAAAATTTAAAACATATGAATATTCTTCTCTTCTACAAGAGAAATTATTATCTGCATCTAATGCGTAAGTACGCATATATTTAACATTCTATCTGAACATCTTACGGTAGAGTATACATCTTATACCGAAGGATTTTTAAAAACTTATTCTAGTTTTTTAGCATTAAGAAACAAAATTAAGAAGATGGTGAGTAAATTTTGGCCTTTTATTAGAGTTTATGGCGTTAGATTTACGCCTCCAAAGTCGGTGTACAGTTACTATTGATCAAAATACCCAACTAATAGGGTATATAAATTAATTTTACAACCTATATCATTCAAGAGTTCGTAAAATTCTTTTGGGTTTATATTAAGAAAAAAAAGTTGACGAGACTGTTAGAGGGCCGTGAGTTTTTGAGGCTTCGTTTGGTTCGGATATAAGTAAGAACTACTTATTTCAGAAATATAAGTAAGAACTACTTAGATATAATCAAGACCAATTTTGTTTGGGTAGATATGATGGAATAAGAAAGATAGTGAGTAGTTATAAATAGAAAAATGATATTATCCCTTTCGTTATATTTGAATTTAAATTTTTAAATTTAAAATTTTAAATTTTTATTTCTAAATTTAAAATTTAACTTCTAAATTTCAAAATAAAAATTTAAAATTTAAAATTAAACTCTCAAATTTTTAAATTTTAAAATTTAAAATTAAGAACAAATTTAAATTTTAAAAAATAAAATTTTAAATTTTAAATTTAACAAATATAAAATATCAATAAATTTAAAACTTAAAATTTAGAATTTAAAATTATAAACTTTAATTTTAAAATTATAAATTATAAATTTTTTAAAATTTAAATTTTAAATTTTAAATTTTTTTTTTAAAAAAAAATAGGGATAGAAACAACTTGTTCCTACCCTTAGGTCGAATAGGGGGTGAGAACAAGCCATTCGCACAGGGGTTATCCCAAGACAACCTGCTAAGGGTGAGAATAACTTGTATCCAATCCAAACGGGCTTGAATGAATAAGAATGTAAAATTTATACCAAGTTTAGGATGCAGAGAGAGTGTTGCTCACAAAATATGGGTGGGGAGTAAATGACAAAAGGTACAAAAGAAGTGGGAGTCATGAAATCAAGATAAGAAGAGGAAAGCAGTTCTGGTCAGGACAGAGGGAAAAAAACAAAAAAAAGAGAAAAGGGAAGACAGCAAAGTCAGTTGTTACTGCCTTTTCTTTGCTTAAAGCCTGGGGAAATTAAAAGCAGGATGGATTATCTGACCAAATTTTTGGAGAAGTAATTTTGTTGCTTTGTGTTTTATCTCTTATCAAATTTTAAATACTTATGCATAGTTATATCATTATATATACTTAAAACTATACTATTTATGCAATTGAAGAGCTATTGTGACATTCATGCGAGTAAGAACTTCAGTTGGAGCTTCCGAATAATGCTTTAGTGAGGAGCCCTGATTCGTTGTTTTTTTTTTGTTTTTGTTTTTTTTTTTTTGAGAAATAGGTAGCAAGCTACCTGCTTCATTCATTAAGCAAAATAAATTTAACTTACAAATTGGAAGCAGCTAGAGCCTCTGAACCGAGCCGATGGAATAAGAGAAAACGAGAAAAAAAACCACGTCCGTGTGACCAAACAAACAAGGGAAAACAAAATAAAATAAACAAAGGGGAAACAAAAGGCAGAGCACGGGAGAATATCAAAGGACCGAGCCCTGATTCGTTGTTATGTGTCAATTTGGAAGCAGCTAGGGTCTCCGAACCGAGCCCTGATTCGTTGTTATATGTCAATTTGCTTCTATCCAAGGATTTTAAATATTCTTTTTAGAATTTTAGTATTAAAAACACTCAATACAGTCTTTAAGTAGAGGTAACACTAACACATAGCAGTAGATCGAAGGCTTCCCAACAATGCCTTGTTGGGGAGCTCTCCACTAAAATTTTATCATAAGTCAGGCTCTCTCTTTCTCCTCTTTCTAGTGCTTGAGATAGTTAAAATCAGATTCTGATTTAATTGATTGACATACTCAATAATGGTATGCCTAGTCCTAAAAATAAATAAAATAAAATTAGGATAAAAAAAACTATATTATTAAAAAATTTACATAAATCACAAAATTATGAGTTCCGATCCTACTGAGTCATTCACTTTACGATGTATTTTACTATAATCCACCTATTCTTTTTTTTTAGAGATAGGTAGCATGCTGCCCGTTTCGTTTATTTCATTTAGAAATAAACTTAACTGGAAATGTGAATCAATTATGATTCGAACTTGGGTCTCGGGTATCAACCACCAAGCCCTTTGCCACTTGCTCTAGAGACGGTCGGTATAATCCACCTATTCTGTAGTCATTACATGTGGATCTTAATTTTCTTCTTCTTCTTTTCCAGAATCTTGTCTGAGTCTTGCGTGCAGGCTCCTACCGTGAAAACTCCCAACCCCGACTGTCTTAATCTAATGCTCGAGAAGCCGATAACTCGAGCCTTACGTTTCAAACGCATATCTGAGGACCTAATTCTCAATTCTAAGATGGTAATTCAAAATAACGGTCATCAAGCTGGTCATCACCATGCAATCTGAGACCATAAATTTGAAACTAAAATTAAATTTGATTCTCATGGAGGCGCGCGACGGTCTCGGCTCGAACCGAGGGGTTTGAGTCGCGGCACTAGCCCTACTCTTGTAAACTGAGCGCCGCGCACTTATTTCTCATCAGTCATCGCGACAGTGGTACATATCTGTGAAACTTCTTAGGCTCATAACATATACAAAACCTGGAGAATCTCCCAGTAGTACTTTAATATAAGCCTTTTAATTATAGAGATAGTACTGCTGATCACACAGCTTTTTCTTTTTCTTTTTCTTTTCCTTTTTCTTTGATCTTTTCTTTTATAATTATTATCTTTTATGGCACAGTGCGTTTGCCCCGGCCCAGTTTGGGGCTTCCTCTTTTTCCCTAATTTCTCGTCGTCTTCTTCTTCTTCAATCAGCTTTAATTCTATACACACATGCATGTTGATGCGCATGCGTGCAACTTTGCTCAGAAGCGCTTTTAATAAAAGCTTGAAGGTGGAGTAAAAAACTGTTACATACCCCATGGAATTCATGAATGGCAGCACATGACCAGTAGAAGATGAATCTTTTTATTAGGGACAAATATTCTAAGGATAGTTGCGCTGCACCACCAGGCTGTTGGATGTGGCCCTGATACCACATGTTGAAACTTTATTAGAAACTAAGATCGTATTTTCTGTCATAATTTTGATTTCAATACCCGGATTATCTCATTCGTTATCTGCAAGAAAGCAGGACGTTTCGAGTCTAATTCTCTTATCCTTGGAGATGGAGCCGTTATAGAAAATTAGATTAAGATTAGACCGGGACTCATGTATATTACATATTTATATATAATTTGATGTAAGAATGTTAAATCACGTTTGTCTATCAAGAACGCGTCCAAGTACATCATAACCGTTAGATTTTCCGTATCTTTATAAATCGACTTGAATAGACCGACTGTATCTTTATAGATCGCCTTGAATAAATCATGTGGGCCATATCCAACACAGCCTCCCAACCTTTTGACTTATGTTTGGGATTACAGGAGATTGCGTTTACCTACAGTAAAAAAAAATACGATTAAAAAACTATTACTGTACATTTGATAGACGGAAGTGATTTCTTATAATTATACTAGAACTTTTTTTTTTTGAGAGATAGGTAGTATACTACCCGCTTCATTTACTTCATTTATAAATAAAATAAATTATTTATAAATAAATTATCTTGAGTACTATATTTGTGGCCTTCAAGTCTTTTTTTTTTCAGATAAAATAAATTATCTTGTAGATAGAATATACTATCCTACCAAATTATGAACATCAGCGCATTTCAATGAGTAAAAATCAAAGCAATTTCTCACAATTGCACAAAGAATTTTTTTTTTTTTTTTTTTTTTTTACCGAATAAGTTATTGCTGAAAAAAAAAATCTCACTATAAGGATACTTTTCATATGACGCTTGGAGAAAGCAACCCCAAACAATATAATAAATACGAACGCTTCAAAAATGTCGTCATATAAACCGTCATTTGTATCAAACCAATTTATCGAATGATAAACTTCACTGTTATTTTTAATTTTATCGATGCTTGGCATAAGTACCGGTACACATGTGACGACTCTTCATTTACCAACACTTTCAAATATGTCTGCAAATTATTTTTAAACACTTTTATGTATCGTGAAATACAAAAGCAAAGGTCCTTAAATGCTAACTTATTTTTTTTAACACTTATAAGTAATTTCATGTTTTGGTCAGTTATGGCATATTTTGCACGATTTTACCAGAAAATAAAAAAGCATATTTCTATATACTTTTTCTCGAACTCCGTCTTGCCGATGAGCTTTAGATAGGCCTCGATACTAAACACCCACTAAAACTACATATGCCTAAACCATTTCAACTAAGTGGGCTAGGCCTTGATGTGAAACCCAAATTAGGCCTTGTTCAAGCTGGGCTTTACAAAACTAAATTTTTTTTAACAAAAAAAAAAACTGTTTCCGGGCCGGAAATAAAGTATTTAGGCCCAATAGTATTCGGCCCATTGGGCCCTTGTCTTCTTCATCGAACTCATCGTCTCCAAAACCTCGCAAACAAGCTCTCTCTCTCTCTCTCTCACATCCATGGCGTGCTCCCGAACCCCCGCGATCGCCGCGATCTCCTCCGCAATCCTCGTCGTCGTCGTCGTCTTCGTCTCCGTCTCAAGTAATCCCCCCTCGCTCCCCCCTCTCCTCTCTTCGCACTCCTCCGAAACCTTAAACCCTCGATCTCGCTCTCTCTCTCTCTCTCTCTCTCTCTCTCTCTCTCTCGCTCCCCCAGGTTCCGTCTACGCGCGGAAATGTCGGCGGTTGGCCGCGCGAATCCGCGAGCTCGAGGCCTCTCGCGGAGCGGCGGGGGCGGGTTAGGGCTCAACAGGTCGATCCTTCCCTCACCCTATTCTGCTTGCTTTGTAGTGTTCAAAATCGGTTTGGAGTTGAATAGTAGTGTGTGTTGTTGTGGAATTGGTTGTGTGTAGGCGTTGAGGGAGGCGTTGGCTCAACGCAATGGCGATGGGTCGAGGAAGGCGATTTCATCGTCGGTGTACCCGATGAATCCCATTGGCGTGGTGCAATCCTGCTTCTCCACAAGGTATTGAAATTGTGCTTCATTTGTATTTACAGTTCAAAATTTGAAAAAAGAGATCTTTTTATATTAAATACTGTAATCTCTGTCTCATCAGCTTGCAATTGAGGATTAAAGTGAACTTTTTTAGGTGATTCAAAATTAAATGTTCCTTTTTGCCTTACATTCATTTACAATTGGACGAAGATGAAGAATCGGAATTAGTTGCATGTAACAGGACTATAAAGCATATGGATAGTAGATTTATGTTCTTTTGCATTCTTTGACTGATTCTTTGTCACTTTGATTTATAGAAAGAAAATTAACGGAGTTTTGTTATTGTGAGTGATTGGTGTTCACTTCATCATATCATTGTAATCAACATTCGTTTTTTTGAGACTCTATTCACAGGTGTTGTCTATATATTTTCCTTGACATATGTTTTTTAGTGCGAGGGCTCAACGTGTGAAGAAAAAAAAAAATCGTAGTAGGTTGATTTAACAAGTCCTGGATGGTTCTTTCATTCGGTTGAAATAAAACTGGCTGGTTCTTACTTTCTCCTGTTTAACCCCTCCCCTTTTCTCTATCTTTTCTAACTATTATCGGATTATAGTAAGGAGCAAAAGCCTCAGGATTGTATGCTTAATTATGTGTTATGTTGTGCCCATAATTCCCCTTTCTTTGCAGAAATGGCACTCCTAGACAACCTTTACTTGTTCCGCTTGCTAGAGCATGCTTGGTACTTGACCCAACTCGTGTTCCTGCAGAAGGGCTTGAAGGCCTCGCTGACTATTCACACTGTTGGATCCTTTATGTATTTCACTTGAACACTGACCTTGATAAACTGTGGAAAGAACCTTCGAGATCCAAGTTCAAGGCGAAGGTGTGTTTCTTTCCGTTCCATTTTCTTTGAAAGATTTAATTATGTAATTGCTCATTTTCTTTTTAAGTAGGTGAGAGTGCCTAGACTAGAAGGTGGAAAGATGGGAGTCCTTGCTACTAGATCTCCACATCGGCCTTGTCCCATTGGTCTCACTGTTGCAAAGGTGGGTTAGTGCATGAGCGACATGTAGTAAAAACCATTTTCTATTCTTTTTTATTACGGTTTTCTGTAGGACTATTGCTAGCCTTCAAAATATGTCTTTGGAGTTGCAAGCAACGTTGCAATCTTTGGATAAGTTTTTTTTTTTTTTTTTTTTGAGAGAAAGGTAGCATGCCTACCTGCTTTGCTTTTTTTCTTTTTTTCTTTTTTTCCTTTTTGTTAGAATAAATAAACTTAGCTAGAAATGTGAAGTAACTAGGCTTCGAACTTGGAAACTCGGGTATCAGTCATCAAGCCCTTTGCCACTTGCGCTAGCGACTTTTGGTAATCTTTGGATAAGTTTGATTTTCCTTTTTCTCTATTTACTGTTTTTATAGGTGGAGGCAGTAGATGGACATTCAATTTTACTATCTGGAGTAGATTTGGTTGATGACACGGTGTAGTATTTTCTACTCCTGTTTCTTAACATTGTCATTTTTTGTGACATAATGAGCTCATGCGATGGATTTGGCAGCTTTATTTATAAATTTGTCCTTATGGCTTGACTTGCATTAACAGCCAGTGCTTGATATCAAACCCTATCTGCCATACTCTGATAGTGTCGAAGGTGCAACTGTTCCTAATTGGGTAAAGGTATGTTCTAGAAACTATTTGAAAATTTAGCTTCATTACTTGAAAAAACATTCCACATGGCGTAGTTGCGTATCTCATTTTCAAGTCTGTACACATATTAGCTATACCACAAGCTTGTATTTTCTACTTGTAAAACTTTTAAAAATATTAAATCGTGCATGTTGGAGAAACTTCATTTTTGGATGAACTCATATTGTTCTTGTGTGCTAGTACAATCTTGGTTTGTGGAAAGTTGTTCCGGGCTTTAATGTAGCTCTAGTAATCTATTCGAGGATTGAAGGTCTTGCAAGACATAACATTTTTTTGGTTTGCATCTTTATGCCCTTCAGTGATGGATGCACCTTTTCTAACTTTTTCTTTTCTTGCACCTGAGAGAGCAGGAGTAACTGTTATAATATGGTGTTTGTTTATCCACTGGGACCTTAGATTGATACTGGAAATTGAAAATGGAAAGTTCAAAATAGAGACCATTGATAATATTTTGCTTTCTGTGGTTCTCTGAGGACTGCCGATTTTGGAGAAAATATTTAAATTCTGTTACTTTTGTATTCCTAGAAGTGGAAGAATCTAATGCTTTCGTCTTTTTCTTCCTTTTTTTTTTTTTTTTACTTTAGTAGTCTGCTCACTTCTTGCACATCCTAATGAGCTGTGCCTCATAGCCGTGCTCTTGACATATTTGTTATCTTGTACTGTGTCACAGGGAGATAATAAATTAGCTGTCAGATCTGTTAGCTTTTCCCCAGAATTCGCTTCTTCTCTTTCCAGTTGCTGGGTGCACACCGTAAGTTAACTTACTTTCTTTAATCTTATATACGAGTTTTAAGCACAAACTTCTGATCCAAGGTTATTTTGGATGCATCTATTATATTCTTGTTTTCCTGAGCTACAGCGCACTTAAAACTCTGACAGCATGTTTCTATTAACTAAAAAAATGGTTTAGGATTTTGCATTAGAGGTTCTCAGCCTTTAAAAGAAGTTTTAATTTTCTTTCAATTGTTACAATTAGGTCCATAGTCTTTTCATTTCACCCGTACTTTTTTGGTTAAATTTGCCCAGCAAATTGGATAGAAATACCCATGTATATGGCAATTACATGGACATTTCCATCAAATTTAACTGAGGAATTCATTTAGAAGGTCGAGGTTGCAACGAAATGCAAGCTACATTACACCAAAATCTCATAACAAGGTTTCGGACGCCGGTGCAAATTTACCCAGTATTTCACTTCTAAATAGCTTGCTACCTTTTCCATTTTTATTCCAGCAAAAGCAATCGTTATATGCCTCTGCGGACGAGTTTCGGAGCTTTATCGAGGAGGTGCTTGCATGGGATATTAGGTCACTGTCTCAGAGAAGCCGCCCCCACAGCGTTGACATGAGAAGTGAGGACCATGGGAGTTACGGCGATCTTGAGGAGGATGATCAGGATGAAAGGCTTTGTGATTTAAGTCGCGACTCACATGCGGATGTCATATATCACCTACTTCTCGAGGGAATCGATGTTTCGTATAGAATAGATGAAAAATGTAACGTCGTTGTCGAAAAGGCCACTCTTGTCTGTAATGTCGGAGACCGTAGTAGCCGCGGTTACTTCATGTGGAGAGACAAACTTGAACAGAAAAAATGACTAGCCCCTCTTTCAACTCATTTCTTGAGAGGAAGTAGTAAAGCTTGTTAAGAAAACATTTTACAGTATGTTGTTGCAGAAGTTCTTACTCGTGTTTGGTTCGGGAACAAGGGAGAAATAAGCTCTTGTTCCCCTCTCTGTTTCCAAATGCTAATTTTTTCATCCGAGAACAGTAGTTTTTCTATTCTTGGAATAAACTGGTATAATCCGCCGGTATAATCTTGGAGCAGCTGTTCCACCCTCTCTCTTGAAAGTTGAAACAAGTTTGTTTGGAAACAAAATTAATTTAAGTCTGATCTAATTTTAATTATGGTTTTAAATTATTAATTAATCTAATTAATGTATTTAAGTTATTATCTATTTGCTTAAATAGTAAAGTAATTAATTAATTTATTATTTATAATTAATTAACTAATTAAAAATTAATAGTTTAATCAATTTATTTAATAACCAATATTTATATTGATCAACTATTAATATTTTGAATAATCCATTTAATTTTTAACTAATTATTTAATTTAAATAATTTACTAACTAATTAAAAAGTTATGTTATTTTTATAATTAATTAATTAATTAATGTATTAATTAATTAATATTTAATTTATTAATTTATTTATAGCTAATAAATTTATTAATTTATTGAATTATTTTTAATTAATATTTTGATATTAATTAATTAGATAAAATAATTTTAATTTAAAATAATAACTCTTATTTATTTTGTTTCAATCTAACTACCCAAACATTATTTATCTTATTTCCTAAAAACAATCTAATTTTCATCTTAACGTAAAATTGGTATAGTTCCTACTTATGCCTCAACTTGTATCTATTTTTGGAATAAATAATTTTTACTTATACCCGAACCAAACGCAGCCTAAACAACCAAGTTTTGGACAAATCAAAAAGTTTAGTGCTTCTGCCATGGGGGGGAGATATTGACATGAGCTTGTGGGCCACACAAGTGAAATTTCAAATTGGAAACTTCGGAATCAAATCTACTGCAGTGAAGCAGTTGATATTTATTGGGCCAATTAATGATGTGAGGGGAGTTTCAGTAGTAGTTGGTTGTTGAAGCCTGTGGGTGTACAATAATTCATTGAATTTGATATCATTTATTGAGTTGGATAATGCAGGAAGATTCAGCTGCAGCTGGGAGAGACCAAGAAAATATTACAAATTATATGATATTTTTTTGGATACCTTGCAATTGCACCTTGTTTTTAATGAACATCATCACCAAATTGATGTTTTAGCCATTACTTTATTATCCCAAAAGTTTTAAGAATGTTGAACATAATAAACATGTGATGAAACTCGGATCCCTGTTAATTAAACTCAGGCACTGAGTAATGCTGCTTTTACAGATAATTTTACAACAGCTTACAGAATTTGAGATTTTGAGGACTCAATTTTATTCTTGGCCTTGAAAATTGACATGTCATGCATGATTTTCAAAGCCACACACCTGAGACAAAATCATTAAATTCCAAATTCTGTTAGAATTTGTATATAAGCATAGTATTAGTGCTCGACACTGGTGCTACTAAAATGGAGAATTATTAAAGATGATGAAGTGATTTAGTGCGACAGCTGGGGTAGCGTAGCATTACTTTATCCATGAATTCAAGGTTCAAGGTTCGAATCTTTGTGTGTGTGTGTGTGTGTGTTTTAGAAAATGAAAAGTTTCGCAAGTTTGAGCTTATCGTTTTTCTAGTATTGTAATAATGCGGATTTCTCGAGGGTTTTCTAGGGAATTAAAAAAAAGAAAAATAAAAAGAAAAAGAAGACACCTACTAAGGATATGCCTCAAGATGCTGAGGTTCTTGATGATCTACAAATTATCTATTTAGTTGGAGAGTTAATTCACTTGTCTCTAACACCCACCCTTCATATTCAAAGTGGTTGGTGAGATCCAAAGTTGTTATAACTCTCCCTCTCTTGAGGTTGCTATTTGTATGTTTTTATGTATGTCTCCTCATAAAACTTTACATTTGCTTTTCACATCAAATCAACTAAGTAGAAATTGATGTATAACTAGATTGAATTAACCACTTTGAACTTATATAAATTATGAATCATTTTGAATTAACTAATCAATTTTTTAAAATTTGGATTTTACTATCCAACTTTTCAATTTGCTTGATTTGAGTCGCCCAACGCTCCTTTGACTTCAAAATATGCATACGATATTTACAAGTTTGATTAGAATACTTTATACAATTTTCACAACTATAAATTTATTAAAGCATGTAATTAACTTAAATTTTGAAGTGAAAGTATTGTTGACTAACTCAAATTAAACAAATTAAAAAATTTGATAGTAAAATCAAAATTTTAAAAGATTGAATAGCCGATTCAAAATGATCCATAGTTCAGATAAGTTCTGCACGTATTTACCTAATTATAATGGTAATAATCCATCACCATTTGTTATATAGTTGACATTTTCGGTTTTATAACCCAAGTAACAACATTTACTTCATGTTTTATTTACAGGTTTATGACCAAATCATTTCCATCCCTTATCTGATATGGTAGTGTTCTCTCAAAGAAAACAGATTAAGAATGATCTTAATATCATATTTAAGTGTATGATATAAACAAAGTTTTGCCACGTGGACTGACAACAGAGTTAATTATCCTAAACGTAGTTATCATAACAAAGTTTTAATAATTTGCTGTTTCTGTCAAATACCATAGCAAATATTTTTTTTAGAGGAAATATATATATATATATATATATTTGCTATAAAATCCACATAAAAGGTCCCTTTCTTTCTTGTCACATATGAAGAGAATTTTGTTAAGTATTGAATTTGTTTTGGTCAACTCTTGAATGAGTCATTATTCCTTTCATTCTAGAAATAAAATTTTCTAGATGCAATTTTCATGTCCATGTTGATGATGTAATTCTTAAGTTGTCTCTATCCACAAGCTTTTTCAAATCATGAAGACAAAGATAAAGAAAAGTAAAATAAAATTTTTTTTTTAAATAACATGTTATCTGATTTATTTAAGTTTTTTAAAAATAAATTTAGCGTTTATTTCATTTAGAAATAATAAACTTAGCTGAAAATGTAAATCAATTAGGATTCGAATTTGGGATCTCCGATATCAACTACCAAATCTTTTATCACTTGCGCTAGGGACGGTTGATTATTTTTTTTTCTAAAAGATAGGTAGTATGCTATCCGCTTTATTTATTTTATTTAGAAATAAACTTAGCTAAAAATGTGAATCAATTAGGATTCAAACTCGGAATTTCGGATACCAACTTCTAAGCCCTTTGCCACTTGTGCAGTAATTAAATTTTGAATTGAGATTCTTAGTACTAACCATCAAATCCTTTGCCAATTTCTGCTATCAATAAAAAAAAAGTTGAATATTAATTTTTTAATTATTGCTATGTTGGTTTAGATGGAAATGTTGATTTTCCATTTTGATAATAAGTTGATGAAATCTTGGATTGGGTTTTAGCAAGATTTGGATTTGAATTATAAACTGAAAATTTCTATAATTATCAAAATCACATTTGTGTACTATGAGAATCCAACACAAGATAACACCTGCAAGTAAGGATTTCATCAACTTATTTGAGACTAAGTTTTACCATATAAAATAAAAATTAATTTTTTAACCTTTTCTGCCTTTTTAAGATAGATTGGCATCTAGCTTTTTCTTCCTTTCAAATAGTTTTAAATAGTGCAATAGTTACCTTAAAAAATTAATTTTTATTTTATATGGTAAAACTTAGTCTCAAATAATTTTAAATAATGTAACTTTCGTTTTAAACAACGTAACTTTGTCTTTTTCTTCTTTCTTCTTTATTCTTCGTATTTTTTGTAGCGGCCACAACATATAATTATCTTCTTAAAAGAAAAAAATAATATTTTTTATTATTTATTATTTTTTATTANATATATATATATATATATATAGTGCCCTCTCTCTCTTGCCTTTGCTGCTGCCATCGCACCCCCCCAACATGCTCTTTGTCCCCATTATCCTTAAATCTTGCGGCACCCTCATTGCCATCGTCGTTTTCACCTCTGAGATTTATACCATATCTGAATTGGCATCGACAGATGTATCAGTGAAATAAGAGAGCGAAGTGCGACGTCAATGTAGGGATGGTGGAGGAGGAGGAGAAGGGAGAAAAAACTGAAAGAGAGGGAGAGGAAGAAACAACGAAAAAGAAAATAAATTGAGAGCGGAAGGAGAAAAAGAAACGAACAAAAGAAGACGACAGAGAAAAAGTAATAATAATATTTGATTAGTTTACTAAAAATTCAGGCTAATCTGCAAATTTAAAATGGCGGCTTGTTTTTGTAAAAATGCAAAATTGATTGACTTTTATGCAAATTAGTTAAGATAAATTTTGTATATTTTTATCTTAAAAAAATAAAAAACGTATAAAGTTTACCTAAATTATAGACTATTTTGATTTGGCAATCCAATCTTTCAAAATTTTGATTTTAATATCCAATCTATCATTTTGTTTGATTTGAGTGAATCAACGATAATTTTTGCTTTAAAAATTTAAATATGTTGTATATCTTTATAAATTTATTTAATATATTTTTAAAATTTTAAATTTCAGATATCGTTGACTGACTCAAATTAAATAGATTAAAAAATTAAATTAAAAATTTAAAATATTAGATAGTCAAATTAAAAAAAAAGTACTGTTCAGATAATTTTTTTATACATTTTTATTTTCTGAAAAAACTAATGAACTATGTCCCACATTTCACGTGTACCCGTGACCAAGTAAATTACGTGTTCCAAACTTCGAATCCCCGGGTTGGGTGTGACAAAAGACATTCCAAACTTTTTATTATCGAAAAAATAGGTTAATTTCATACCAGTCCCTATAAATATAATAAATTATACATATTTTTTTATAAAGTTTAATTTTTATATATTGTCTCTATAAAAATTCTGATATTTTCAAATATATTCCTACCGTTAGAATCCATTAAAAAAATTAGTTAATCATAGATAAAATACTTAACTTGATTAGTTAATGAGATAAATTGACCTTTTTATCGCTCTTCAATTATATATTACGCCAAAAATATTATTTTACTTATAAAATAAATAATATTTTAACGGTATTAAATCAGAAGAATATATTTAAAATTATTAAAATTTTTACATAAATAATATATAAAAATTAAAATTTATAAAAATATATTTATAAAAATTTATATAAAATTAACCAAAAAAAAAAATCTCACAAACTAGGGATGTCAATGGATATGGATACCCGAAATTTTATCCGAACCCGAACCCGAATGAAACGGATATATCCGATGGATATGGATATGGATTCGGATATGAATATAAAAAATAGAAACATGACGAATATGAATTTTGATTGTACCCGATCCGAACCAGAACCCGACCCGAACCCGAATTTATTTTGTATTATATATAATATATATATATATATATATATATATATATATATATATATATATATATATATAAATTTGATGTTATATTTGAATTTGTATTTTAAAAATTTAGATTTAATATAATATGTTTTAAAATATTGAAAAAAGAAATAAGTGTTTCGGGTTCAAATTTTCAGATTCGGATTCGGGTTCGGGTTTCGAATTTTCGGTCGGGTTCGGATTTGAATATGAATTTTTAAAATCCGTCGGATTCAGATTCGAATTCGGGTCTCGAGTTTGTAGTCGGATTCGGGTTCGAATTTTTAAAAATTCGCTCCGAATCCGACCCGTTGCCATCTCTACCACAAACACAACTCCATCATCAAGCCCGCGTGACGCACCATTAATTCCTCCACCCCACCAACCACAGTCGCCGCCCACATATCAGTGGCATTCCCGTAATTCTCTCCATTCTCAGGGGCAAATATTTCTCGGCCCTTTTTCCTTTTTCTCTCTTACTCCCTGCACCCGGTGCATTCTTTTTATCGAAGAAACAGAATGTGTGTACGAAGTGTTCAGTCGAGAAAAATTAATAGATTTCACAAAAGACTAGTCCAGCAAAAGCATATCAGCATTGCAGGGGATGCAAAGACCGTGGGAGATTTTGGTACGAGAAATTGATATTGCTACAAATAACATAGTTTTAGTGAAGTAACTGAGTGGTTGATGCATTTTCAGAACACGGCATCCTAAGATAGGTTCAGTATAGACCAATAAACTGATGAACCCGGTGTACGGAATAGCTTTTCGTCCGCGCTGTGCCACGCTGGCACTTTTCGCCCACACAATTTTATATTTTTGACTCGTTTTTTTTTTTTTTTGGTTTTATAAAAAAAAAGGTCGTCAGAGGAAAAACCAGGAGAGCCCACGCACAAGAAAAGAATATATAAAAAAAAAATTCCCTCTAAAAAAAAAACAAAAATTATTTAAATTATTATTAAAAATTAGAGAGTAGTTTAACCCTTTAAATACTCTGGGTCAATTTTTTTTTTATTTCTTTTTTTATAGTATAAATCCGACCCCTGCTTTTTTGCTTCGCTCTCTCACACACTGTAGCGTCGAGACTCAAGAGAGAGAGAGAGAGAGAGAGAGAGAGAGAGA